>NW_009631582.1:0-609 GCF_000690535.1 Cariama cristata | reverse complement strand
TATATAAATAAATTATATAAATAAAACTTAGATTTTTAAATCAGGTTGTGAACACAAGGTTGTATACCAGTGTTACCAAAATACCTTTTGAAACCAGCTAAAGTTAAACAAGCACAAAGTTATATTTGGCCTGTACCTTAGTGTTTTTGCAGCTGAGCACACAGAAAGCAAAAGTCATGTAAGCTTGCCTTTCTACAATACCATTGGATTTAGTTAGCAGGGCTCACTGAAAGAGCTTTAAAACAGCTTTGAAGGGGGAAATTTAAAACCAGGCTTGCTAGAAGTAAGCCTGGGGGTGGCATGCGAATGTTTGAGGGACAGTGCGATAGTGAAGTCCTTCAGTCTGCCGTCTCAGTGGAGGTAGGGGATGGAGATCCATGCAGCAGCAAAGACACAAGGGTTATTGATGTGTTAGAAACCATGGAAGAGTCTGAGAATGGTCACAAAGGAATTAGGGCTTCTCCCCCCAACAAGGTGGCGGGATCAACAGCCGAACTGAAATACGTCTACCCAATGCACACAGCACAGGCAACAACCAGGAGGAGCTGGAAGCCATTATAGAGCAGGAAAACTATGATATAGTTGCCATCACAGAAACACAATGGCATG
>NW_009631581.1:33102-95467 GCF_000690535.1 Cariama cristata | reverse complement strand
GTACTATGGAAGTGTGTATGGGATTCAAGGGCCCACTGCTTAGAAGGCTTGAGTAAGGAAGTATGTGCAGTTTGATTGCTCACTGAAATCTTCAGAAAATATAACCCTGAAGGTCTGTGCAGTTGCACAAGGCTTTATCCAACCCAACATATATACGCCTTATGGAATTGCCCTGGATTGGATTATGACAACTGTGCCTGCACCTACGCTCAGCTTGAGTCTCTTCCCTCATGAGCTTGTCTATGCTTTTTAAGACACACAGCAAGATCAGCTGAATGCTTTTACCCCCCCAGGTCCATTCACTCAGATGATGTGCTAATTAGGTCACTGAAAAAATCAAAGATATAGAAACTGGACTGCGTGCTCACCAACTGGCTCCTACATGTAATTGCTGTATTTTAGTTTAATTTGTACTAGGATGTTTTCTGATGTCTCTGAGAATGTTGCACATAAAAAGGCAGACTGCACGTCACGAAAGCAAGTCAGTGAACACATGAATATTTTCAGCTGCAGAGTGGAGCATTCAGTATTTATCACTCCAGGAAGGAGGCATGTGACTTCTCTCTCACATGGCAGCTCCTTCATTTATACCTTACTGATTGGAAAATAGCAAAAGTATCCTGCAGGATGACTTTTGAAGAAAGGACAAGGCACTGGAACAATCCACAGTGCTAACATTTTGCTGCAGAATGATCCGTGCTCTTATCCCATGAGAAAGCCTTGTGTCTTGGAAGAGAACAGGCTTGCTAAAGGCAAGAGTCCCTCAGTTCGTGCTCTTATCCCATGAGAAAGCCTTGTGTGTTGGAAGAGAACGGACTTGCTAAAGGCAAGAGTCCCTCAGTTTGTTTCCTGCTTAAATAAAAGTGTTCTGTCATAAGAAGGTCCTAAGTGTGACCTCAGAGGTAGCAGTGTGACCTAACAAGCAAGCATATTTAATCTGCTCTTTGGCAGAGTTGAATGTATTTTGTCCATGAAAGCATATGCTGTGTATGCATACAGGTAGGAGTGAGTGCATCTCCTTGGTGGTACAATTGGAGAGGGAGATGAAGGACTGTTGGAGCGCTTCAGGGTATTGCTACTTGGCAGGAACACACCTACTTTAAGGCAAATAAATTTGCTCAATATTTTTATGAGTCTCTGAGCAAAGCTGGTTCTGGCAGGGATGACTTGAAAGGCAGTAAGAGGGAGATCATTCCAACTTTCCCTTTATTTGGGCAGTGGAATATAAGTAACTTCTTCCCAGAGCCTGAGGGAGTTGTCGTGGACTACTTGTCATGTACAGCGTGTCATATCGCGGCTCTCGCATTCCTCCACAGTGTCTAGTGCAGCTCCCTTGTATGGTGTAACTATAGTGCAAAATATGATTGCCTCTGATGCAGCAGTTTCAGCAGAAGCACTTTAGACTCTGTGCAATAACAAATAATAATGAAGAAAATAGTCTTGCAATAAATGCTAATCACACCTTGTATGATTGCACTGAATTTGTCATTAGATAGTAGATATTAAATGTAGAAACACTAACTTTCCCAGAACCTTAGAGGTTAGAGTTCTTTGTAAATATGTAATTCTCCCTCTAAACATAGAGTTTATTTCCCAATACAAATTCTTGATTATTCTGTACTTAAGGCTGAAAGGCGTCATCATTTACCTGAGTCAGAAATGCCCTTAAGAGAACAGTGTCATTTACTGAGATGAGCAAATTCTGGAAATTGAGGCAAAGGTCCTGTTCTGCAGGTGAAACCAAGCTGCCGCAAAGTCTGCAGGGGAGGGATGTGTGTGTGTGTGTGAACATTTAGACAGCTGTAGCTTGGCAAGCTTCAATATTTGTCCTTTTTTCCTGACCTTTTGATCTTGATTGTTGTACTCTCTTCTGTTCTTCTGAAACCAGAACTATATCTGCCCACTTTTGTCTCACTATCTCTCTCTTCTTTTGCAGTCTTCTGCAACTAGATCATACTGTCTTTGTAAAGCATTCACTGCCTGATACATGTTTATAGTGCCGACTAATGCTGTTCTGAGCTTATGAACGTACCGTTTATATTGAGCATGTGTCTCTATTACATGCAAAACTGAGCTGGAGGCTAAGTGATTCCTGTTTCAATCTTCCTCCTGACCTAGAAATAATTCTGTTGATGATACAAACCAAATAAAGAATGGAATTTCTATGCCAATCTATTTGTCAGCCATAAGTAGGCAATATATTAGTCACATTTTCAGAAGTGAACAGCAACATATATCTGAATCTTGTATCTCCAAAACACATATAGATGTTTGCTTTGGAGTTCTCCCACATTTTTATTGTCAGCTGAGTGCTGGCATGTGATATTTGTGTTGGCTTGATCAACATTTGGCAAAAGAGGGTAAGAATAAAACTGGGTATAAAATGGGAAGATTTTTAACAGAGAAAATGTCTTTCCATAGATATAATATTGCAAAAATGTGAATCACTTAAACTGTTCAGCATAAATAAGGAAAAACTGATTTAAAAGCCTTTATTTTCAGAATTTCAGAAAGATATATTTTAATGACTTCAAAATATAAAGTCCTTAAAAGTTTATCTGCTACTCAGTGATGAAGTCCAAAGCTTACTTCATACACAGGTGTAGCATTATTTTCACTGGGATTTCAGGATGATGAGAGACCTGATATATCGTCTGAATGCGGCGGTGAAATACATCTGAGAATTTCAGTATGTTGAAGAGTGATGTTTTACAGCATTACAGGCCTAATTGACTTTAAACTCCTTACTGAAAAAAAGGAGGTAACAGCACTATTATGTTTCCCATGTGCCTGGGACTTGGAAACAGTGATGCGGGTTCAAGCACTTTGGCTCTCCCTTGTGAGGCAGGGTAAGGCCTGGGGCTCTTTGCCTGCTCTAGTCTCACCCAGAGCAGGTGGACAGGGAGCAGGTGAAAGGAAGTGGGGCCAGCTGACAGGCCCAAGCCAACATCAGTGGTGAAATAAGCTTTTGCCCCTAAAGAGAAATTACTTCTTTCTGGGAGGAAAAGAAGTAAAGTTATTGTGACTCTACTGGAGTTCCTCTCTCGAGTTCCCTCAGGAGCAGGATGGCTTTGTCTATCCGATTGGGACATTAGCTCTGAAACAGGATCATGGGTTTAGCTGGCCTTTACTTTCATGTATTTAGTAATACTAGTTTGGTTTATATGAAATTTGTTTTTTGTTGAATGATTTCATAACCTTACAAGAAGAGACTATCCCATAACACTGGTCAAGCACCATCTTTAAAACAAATGGATGTTTGTGAGTGACCTGAAATAAATGTAAAGTGCTTGCCTAGAAGAGATTTAGCAACAGCTCTATAGCACTGAAGTTCAGACAAACAATGGAAAAGTGATGACGTTTTAAACTTGATCTCAATACAAAGCATCCCTGTTTTACAAAATGATCTTCAGTCATATTCTGTTACTAGTAATAAAAACAAAATCCTACAGTATGTTTGCACAGGGCATAAATTAGCAGAGAATTTGACCTTAACTTTTGCATGTAGAAACGGAGAAGTCATGTTTACAAGAGCACTCTGTGTTCGCTTCCCTTCTTGTGTGGGTGTATGTAGGGGAGTGGGAATAAATACCCACTCTCTCTCTAACCAAGCTGTGATGCTTATCAATATGATTTTGTGATAAAAAGTTGTAATTCCTCCATTACACACTTGAAATGCTAGCTGTAAACCTAGCCTAAGCATTAAAAATCATGAGCCAAGTACTTAAGCATTCTGGAATATATTTATTAAAAATAATATCAATTTTTTAAATGGCACTCTACTTTTTGAGCATGTAAATTGAGTTTTTAATTGCTAGAACTGTACCTTTTGTTCAGGTGCTCTCCTGCAAATAGAAAAACAATATAGAAATATATATGTGTATGGTCAGACCAAGAAACTGGAAACAGGAGGAGAAAAAAGTTTGAAATTTTAGGTCTAAGGCAAGATTTAAATGCTAACCATTGAATTTAGCTTTTCTGTTCACCCTTCTCTTACAAAACCTGCTACTCTGTAGGGCAGAAGTCCCTATAGACTGGCTGTGATATTCTGATGCCCAGATAATTTGTGCCGTATATAAATCGACATATATGTATACAAATATACATATAGAAATAAAAGAGCAAAATAGTGTATGCAAGCACATAGGAAAGCTGGGAAGAGGTGAAGATAAGACACATTGTTAGTGCTGTTGGTGAAAGAAGGGAATTTGTCACGGCTGTGGCTCCTGGCTGCTGCTGCTGCTGCCGCCTGGGAAATATGTCAACCCCACACAGCGGCACAAGCTGCTGCAGCCAGGAGGATGCCGCACCCTCTGCATCCCTGCTCCGCTTGCTGCTCTCGGCTGCGAGGTGCCATTGTCACAAACAGGAGTGCTCATAAGACGCCGTTGTCTGCATTGACTTCTCCTCCTCCACCCAAACAAAAAAATATCCCAGCTCTGGTATGCAGCAGTGAGGGTTGTTTTTTTTTTTTTATTGCTGCTATAAGATTTCAAGATGATCCAACAGTGTATGTACTGGATTTGAGAGGTGTTGTTCGAGGGGGAATTCCACTGCTGCCTCAAAACCAGCAGTTTATGGTATCCTGAGTTGACCCCTACAGAACATATTACATCAGGTCTGACAGGTTTTGTTGCAGGAGCACAGCAGCCTATTCCTTTCACAGGAATGGTTTCATCTATTGCTTACTGTTAGCTTAATAACCTTTTGCTACTTGAACTGTCCTTTCTGCCAGATTATTTTTTCGTAGATTCCCCTGGGGTTTGGCCATAAGCTGCGTGTGTAAGAGACCACTAAACAAGAAGAAAAATGCTCCAGAGATCTTAGCGGAGCAACCCTATTTAGGTAATAAAAATAACCGTGTTTGACGAGCCAATTACACAGAGCAAACATTTAAAGGACGGAATGCCAAATACTTGTTTGTAAACCTAAGCCTTTATTAGCAGCACTGTTACAGTTGTAAAAGAATATGATCCCTTTCTGAGCCTCACAGGCTACCTACATCGCTGTATTAACTCAAAGCGCTGCTGGATGGGCTTTGTGAGTGTTGTAGGACTAATCCCTATGGTTTCTTGATTACGAGCATGTGCAGAGCAGCGGAAGGTACAGCCGTGCATGTAGAGCTAACGCACAGAGACTTGCCTTGCAATGCCATGTTTGTGCATGTGTTCCTACAACTGAGAAGGATACAGGGAGCCTGCCTGCCTTGCTGACTTATCTGATGTTTTCTTGTTTCTGTTTCAGCATTCAGGATAATTCCTTCAACACGACAGCTTTAGCAGAGTAAGTGAACACTTTAAAGATATCCTTATTTTTAAATAAGAATGATGAGTTTAGGTACTGTAGAGAATAACTGTAAGTAGTATGTGACAAGTCCCAAGCTATCTGTCATATATTTTGATTCTGTTTTCTGTAATCTAATTATATTATTGACTGTATGAGAAGGATTGCATGAAACAGCTGCCTTTACATGTTCTGTGACCATTTAGCAGTGAAATACCTTTCTGGGAGAATATATGTTTGATGCACATCACACATGTTTAAATGCCTGATTTTCAGTGTAGGATAAATCATCTGTGAAAATATTGCTCATTTCTGGTACTGATGATCTTGACAAACACAAGTATGTCAGTTTTCTAAAAACACATGGTCTGTACTTCTTGCAAGCATTATTAGAAAAAAACATTCTTTGCAAATATTTTGAAAAAAATAACTACACATTATTTAGACAGGCCAAGTACCAAATACGCCATTTCTTTGTAATTAATTCCATAAACTCATTAGAAGGCCTTTTATATATATCATGATCATAAGGATATATATGTTGATTTTTTTTTGCTGCTGTTTTACAGAGACAACAGAACAGGACAAGGGAGAACATTAGAAAGTTAGAAAGGCAAAGGCTTTAGGAACTATTACAAATGAAATGGTCTTTGTTTTATTTCAGTCTAAGCCCCTTCAAATTTGGTGCTCTCTGCATTGTTACTTTGCATGCCTTTGATTGCTTCAAAAGCCTTTAGGGAAGATTCTTCAGCAGTAATGGGCCAAGCAGTTTCTCAGGAAGGAAATGATTTATAGATTTGTTTGTGTATTAGGTGAGTTTTACACTGCTAAAATGCTCACAATTTAAAAAACCCTAGCTGGACAGTGAGCTGTTTGCCTAAGTGTTGTGAGGACAGGATACATTCTGAAAGCAGGCCAAGTTGTAACCATCTGAGCCATACCTACATGTTGTCAAAATCACTACAGGAAAAGTAACATTTCATAGGGATTGAAATAATTTCCTCCTCTTACATTGCTTTGCTTTATTTGTTTGCTTTGCCTTGCTTTATTTAATATTTTAACCTAGTCATGCTTTTTGTGTGGTTGTGGCAGATATGGAAAGATTTAACAGAAGCTAATAAATCATTAAGTCATTTTTTATTGTTTTCCTGCATCCCTATTAGTTAAGTGATGAATTGTGGTCTGTAAAATTCTGGAATGCTCCCACTTCACAGAAGAAAAACCCAATTACAGATAGTACATTTTTCATACTTTTTTTCTCCTTCCCTTTTCTTTGTCCCTAAGTACATCTGTTGTTACCCATAGAGATTCCTCTGGAGTGGCCCCTGTTCCTGCCTCACCCGTAAGGTTCCTGGGATCTGAAGGTGATGGCCTTTCTCTGTGGTGCTTCATGTGAGCATGAAGACAAGGACCAGGGTGGCATAAATGCTGCCTGCGTAGTGCCAGCACTGCCCTGGGGAAAGGGAGAGGGGTGCAGACGGTGCTGTGCTGCGCCAAGAGCTGAGAGGCAGCAGCATGGCAGAGCAGGGACTGGGCCTGAAGGGGCATGGACATTGCCTGAAGGGCAAATCTCCCTCATTTAAGCTGTTGTTGGTTCTGTTTCAGGGGCTTTAATTTTTAATCTTGTCTTTCCAAACATAGAAGCAGAAACATGCTCTTAGAAAACAAAGCAAATGAACAATGAAATCTGAAAGGCATTGTCCAAATGAACAAACTTTGTTTCCAGAGTTCATTTCCCTAAATCCTGTTTAGAGCCTCCCCCTAAAGCCTGTTTCTGAGAGCTGCTGAGGATACACAATTCTTACTGATTTCAGCACTAGTTGTTTGTGCTGGCCATATCTGAAAATAGGTTACTTGTATTTAGCAGAATAAAGACAGAGCTTGCCATGCAACTTTAAACATCCTCATTTGACAATTTCTGCCTTTATGTGTGGCAAAGGCAAAATCAGGGCTTCCTGAACGATATAAAGTCAGTGATACGATACTTTCAGAAACATTTCTCCAGACAAGGCAAGTGCCTGAGGCTGCCAAGCTTCCAGCAAGCCATGCGTGCAGCCTGGTTTAGAAGTTGTCCATGTGAACATCTTAAAGGTCAAGTCAGCAAAAGGGAGCAGTCTTCAAGTTGTACTGAAATGGCTCCTACGGAAAGGTGAAAATGGAAGAACGTTAAAAAAGCTAATCCCGTTAAACCAGAGATCCTTGGAAGAAACATAAAGAGGCAGTACTATAAAGAGTCAGAGCAGCAGTCCATCTAGACTGGGATCCCATCTCTGACCTGACTCTGGTTCATTCCATAAGATCAGTAATGGATGTACTAACTGTTAAGAGACATCCATCAGTCAGTAGTTAGATTGGGCACTGAAGGGAAAAGATTCACATCACTGGTTTTGTCAAGAGACATACTTCCTTCCCAATGGAAGCTTCAACCCCTATGGATTTATGATTTAAAGCTGTTCTGGCATATTCTCTGATGTTTTAGGAATGAGTGAGATACTGCTGCAGTTTTTGGGTTAGTGGGAACTCTTTCTACTATGTGGCCACAAGCTATCACTAAACTTATCAAACTCTTGAATATCCCTCTATCTGCTAAATATAGCTAAAGTTGGACAATAAGATTTACAAGTTACTGGTGAGAGGAGAGGAGTGTGTGCATATCTGTGTTGATATGTGCAGACAGGTGGCATGAACACACACAAGCTGCATTTCTTAAAAAAACCAAGATAAAAACACTCTGCCTTAATGGTGGATATTTGCATTATATCATGAATACACCGTTTTAAAGGTCCTGCTATGGTCTTAGCCTTAAGCACTGTCTTATGAGTGAGCTTTCTTGGTTAATATTTATTCTTATGAAGAGAAAAATTTCTATTAAGAATTTCAGTGTGTTGCTTCTGAACTTCCTCACAATCTTTTTATTACACAATGGACACAATCTTCTCTGATTCATTATTGCTTATCTTTCTATCTACTGCTCTCTGGTTATTCAAATACATTTTACCATGCTCACTTACATTGTTTACAAGTTCTGTCTATGACTTTTATCAGTTGCTGGATGCTAAGTCAGGATCTCTGCTTCTCAAGATCACCTTATTACAGCCAGCTTAGGGAAAGCACCGGCAGAGCACTTCCCCAAGTTAAGAAGTATGTGTGCAACACAAGTATGCACACATAGACTTGGCTGATGGACCTGTGCTCAGTCATTCATTGTCCCTCCAGAGAGTGTTCCCAGTTGCCAAAATGGTCTTTCAGGACTGAAGGTTGCCAAGTATGGTGACTGGTGAGAGGGAGGGGTGAATGAAACTGGTGAGTGAAGCTTTTCTTGTGGCACACGCAGGAGGGAGAGTTTGTCCCTTTAGGGAGTCCCTGGCTTTTGTTGACTGTGGCTTGGCCCATGGTGCACAGCACGCCTGGTGCATCTTACCCTACTCTCGTGTCTGTGCTGGGAGCTCTGTCCATCCTACTCTGACCTTGGCACTCTCTCCTCACAATCTATTTCCTTGCTATGTTTTTCTCCCTCTGTATTTTTCCATCATGTTTTCCATCCAGGTTCCTGGTTCCTTTTGTACTGGGCTTCCTTCTTCATACCCCGACCGTGTCCTATCCTCACACCTTGCTGGTGTCAGACACCCATAAGGTAATTAGTGATAGACCAGAGGGGAAAGTGTGACTGGCATCCAGAGGCAAAAGCAACTAGATTTCTACAGTGAATTTATCCATGTTGTACATCAACTCCTGTCTTCCATCTGTCATCCCACTTTGCCTTGTGGGGAGAACTGCACTCATTGCAGCAATATTGTGTGATTAGGGAGGATCTGCAACTGTAATTCTATGTTGCAGTTGCAAGCAGCAAATGCTTTCATCCATATGCTGATGGATTCATGAAGTGTAAACACTTGAGTGTCCCTTTAAATATTTTCTGCTGCAGTCTGGCTTTTGATAAAGATACTAGCAGAAGAATGGTGGGAAAGAGGAATATATTAAAAACCTTGCCATCAAATTGCAACGCAGAGCTACGAATTATCATTTAATGTGCTCTGTCTTAAGCGGGGCAGCTCTTCTGAAAATTTAACAAGTCAGCAGAAGTACAGGCTGCTTCCCCCACAATGAAGAGATTCCTCTGCCAGCAAACTTCAAGGGATCCAGGCCTGCTAGGTGTCTGTGCCCTGTGAGTATGAATACAGGGTGAGGAGAGGGCCCTGACCTTTCCCCAGAAATAATACCTAGAAAGGGTGCATGCATATTTGTTACGGATGTATGAATATATATGTATGTTTGTTTGAAGAAAGACTGCTTATAGGTTTTGCAGTTATATCATTCCATAAAGTTCAGCCATGCTGCACGATGTAGTATTCAACACTGAGTGGTTAGCATATTTATCCAGATTTCTCTTTTGATTAGGCAGCCTTATGACAATTCTGTTCTTTGTAACTTAAGGGGATGTAATTGATTATGATTTTTCAGGCATCTTAAAAAATTCTGCTAGTTCACTTTTTATGATTAATGATCACTTTATAATTTACTTGGGGATTCTTTTTCCTGCTGCACAAAGAATGACTGTTCTACTATGGTTAATATTTTTGTGAGTCTAGGAGAAAAATACCCTAAGTAAGTGTTTCTAATTTTTTTTTTTTTAAATGTGAAATATACTATCAGCAATTAAAATACAGAATTTCTTGTAATTTCCCTGTAATTTTTATGGTAACATCTGAATTCTTTGTCATCATTATTTCCATCTGGCTGAAAATGGTATACCAAATGGTGTACAGTTAACTTCTCAAATCCTCCTCTGCCTCTGAGATTTAGACTATCATGGAACAGCTATGGCATTAAATGACCTCAAAGAAGGTGTGAGAAGGAGAAATGTGTTTATACTTTGAGCTGCACTGTTGTGTTCTTAAAAGCTAAATTTCTGCAGCTGGTAGAAAATCAGCAATTATTTTGTATCCGTTTTCAAGGTGTGACGGGGATCCAGACTCTCTATATGAAGATCAAGCAGGCAGTTCCAGCCCCAGGTATTCTACTGCAAATTTTGTCTGAAATCCATTTGCAACAGAGAAAGCTGTCAGAGTGCTTCTGTCGAACCATTAGAAAGAAACCCTTATTCTCAAGGGAATGAAGAATTTCTGGGGTGTTACCTGCTAAGGCTTTTAATATTTCTGCAAAATGCTATTTTTGTTTGTATACTTTTGTGTAAACAATATTAAGATTAATTACTGTTGTTATTATATGAGTAAATATATTATGGTCTGCATTCTTAACTTCACATCATATTACTTTCAGATGCAGCTATGATGCTAGTACATTGAATTTTACTGTACAGCAGCTGGTACAAAGTAATAGTAAGTGGAGTTTTGCAACTGTGCAAGGATATACTCATTGATGAGTGTCTCTGTGGAAAAAAAAGATCCTTCAAATTGCAGTTTAACGGAAGTATTCTTGAGGCATGTGTCTCTCATGGCTATGTTACTATACGTTGATTGCTTGAGGATGCAACTTAACCTTTCAGAAAGATTTTTAAATCAGATGATACCTTAAAATTAGCAACACTTCTGCACATTGTTGAAATGCCCATAGGATATAAAGCACCCTACCTTGTAACTATAACAACTGCCTTAGAGCACACTTGCAGAAGGCATGGGCAGCAATGGCGTTTAACTCCATAGACACCCTGCGAGCATCCATCTGGATGCTGATGGGCCGCAGATGGAGAGAGAGTTTGGCAGCTCGGAATCCTTAGGGGAAAATGTTGAATTAGCAAGTTATGCTTTCTAAAGAAATCTCAGGGGGGTTGATACAATAGTCCTTGACTCTCTCGGTTGTGGAAATTTTGCAGCAGGAGAGGTCATCTCTCAGCTAACGGTTAGAATTTTACCAGCTGAAGCTAACATCTGAAATTCCACCTGCAAACTAAGGATTTCGAGGCAGTAATGCTGATCTGCTCATCCTGCCAACTAAGCAGGCAGCCTCGCATTCTGCATTGCAGTAGCTTTCTTAATGGTGTTAGGGAGACGCTTCCAGTGGAAGGCCTTAGATCAGTCTAAGGTTGGATTGACTGAGTGTGAGTAAGACTAGCAAGGTCTTCTTAGGAAAAGTTGCATTCTGTAGGCTAGTGGAGATTTAAAAATATCTGTCCCAGATTCAGTGGTTACCTGAGCACTCAGGAGCAACAGTGTCTGTTTAAACCACCAGATGCGCTGTTATACAGGAGGACCTTTTCTCCAAACTGGGAGCACATGATGCTTGTCCCTTTCACCCAAACACATCTCTGGCTGTTCAAACCCTACTTTGTAGGCCTACCTCCCTCACTTCATCCAAAAGCCCTCAAAACCGGAAACTGTCAGAAGGGGAGGGTGACTATAGGGAGGAATTATTGTATGTAACGACATTTTTGTGAGATTATAACCTAGTGTGAATCATTGAGTGGGGAATGGTTTTCTGCATGAAAAAGACAGATTTTATTTGGGGAATATGAACTATATGCCTGAAGCCAAAAAGTGCTTCTAAAAGTAGTCTTATTTAAGTGACTCCATGGTTGAACATGTAGTAATACTAACAGTAGTTTAGCTTGTGATTTGACAATGAACAGTAGCCTCTCAGATTCATGTTACTAATGTATGCAATGTTTGATGTGTAGACTACTCAACTTGGTAAAATTAAAATGCCATGAATAGCTAAGAACTTGTTGCTGTTCTTCCTTCATAATGTTTTGACAGATGTCTGAAGTCCTGCCTGATGCGTTTCAATTTTATTTTCTTACAGAGATGATGATAACAAAGAAAATTATCCGGGCAACGCTGCTGTCTTAGAGGAAAGGCAGCTGCCTTTGCAAGATACTCAGCACCACAAGCAGCAGGCTGTAACTGACTATGCTCTAAAGTCTGAAATGGGCAACTTAAAGCTGAGAAAACCTAAGCCCATTGCAAAGCTAGAAAATGGAAAAAACCATGAGGAAAGCCAGGTAAAGAACTACATTTACCAAGGGTAGGTTTATGGCACAGTGTCTGAGCAAACATACCTTTTGAAATGCAAAGTGGGACTCCCTGGTAATCCATGATGTGACTGAGACCCCACAATAATCCACTCTGATTTTCAGGCACTTCGAGTCCTGGAACCCTCCTGCAATGACAATTTCTTTCAGCCAGGGAATTGCAGAGAGAGGTGTCTTGCAACTGCTATCAGAAGTGTGTGGAAGGCATAGCTGAAGATGTGCACATATCTCTCTTTAGTTTTCCTATGACTCCTTGCAACAAATATAAAAATCTTGGTAGTTGCAACACTTGATTAGACTTTTTCTGTTTCATTTGTTTCACTGAGGATCTCTTGCACTGGTATTTTGGCTGCCAACAGGGAGATTTTGAACTTCCTGATTATCTTACTTTCCATTTTTTCTCATCTTTAAATAATAAATCTATTCCAATGCAGATTCTGGTACTATGCTCTTGCCCACAGGCATCCCAGGTTGAGCTGAGGGGAGCAAAACTGTAACTTTTCTAAAGGCTTAAAAAGAAAACTAGAAATGAAGAAGCTCCTATTGCTGTCTGTGGAGGTACATTGCTATGTAGACTCCAGAGCTACCATCTTCCATCAGCTGCTGGAAGTGGCTCTGTTCTCCCCTGGTGCTTCCCGAGTCACATCTCATGAGCAATGTAAGCGGTAGAGCTCTGGTCCAGGTTTAACCCCTCAGCTAGAAATAGTCTCATAACCAAGACAGTTGATGTTAACGTTGGTAGATCGACAGCCTGCAGTAGGCACAAGGCCTGATATCTCTAAATACAGATGTCTGTGTTTACATCTCTTCTTTGATATATACTGTATTTGGCTATTTTCTGTCTCTCCTCTTTTTTTGTTTGTGGATAGAAATTTGCAGAGCACTTTCTGAAGTGCTTTCAACCCATCATAGATCAAATGATTTTGGGTCATTTTTTAAAATTTAGAGTGGGAATTCATCATTTTGGATGGCATGTCTTACCTTCTAACTGAGGAATACCCTTCTGAATCCCAGAAGAAAAAGTAAATGCAAATGACATCCCAATAGTATTATCACAGTCTCTTTCAGAATATCAATGTCAACTCTTGCCCTGATCTTCTTGCATGTTTTTCTAGAGTTCATCCCTGAGATGAAGTAATAACTGCTGATTTTTTTTCAACTGCATTAGGTTACTAGGAAATATTATTTAGGCTGCAGGGAGATGAGGTGTGCATCATCTTATCAGCAGATAAGAAAAATGATAGGAGATTTTGCCCTGTGAAGAGCAAGTGGAGGCGTATCAGGAAGAGGAGTCATGAGGAAGTCACAAACAGGGCAAGATCTGTCTCATAGATCATTTGCTGCTCTTTCAGCTACTTCTGAGTCTCCTGTCTGCCTGCTCCCTGTGTATGTCGTGCCTGTGTCTCCCACCCGATGAGAGTTAACACAGCGCAGATTTGCTGCTATATGGTATTTTATGTGGCCTGAAGTAGTTAACTGAAAATGTTGATATTCTTTCATGGCAAACTTTTCAAGCATGTAATTAAACTGCCATAAAATACCAGTGCAACTTAGATATGCCATCTCTGGATGGAAAAACTGTGTCAGACAGATAATTTTCACATGACTCAAGGGCTTGAATTAGGAAAGACAAAAGGGTCCTGGGCCCCGACACTGTCCATTTCTCCCATCTCTGACGCACTAGAAGGGGTAAGATGTGTAGGCACCATTTTATCTCACCTTTGATTTGATGGGAGTACCTGAGGGATGAGAGCTAGTGTAGAGCTTTGAGTGTAATATACAACAGAAATACAGAGCAAACATTCCCCCATAAGAGGAACTCCACTCTTTCATAGAGGGAATTGTATCCTAGTATTGTGAAAGGCTTTTTGATGGATATCCTATGTCTACATTGAGTTCAGTGGTGCTTTCTGTAGAGGAAAGAGTTTGCCTTTTGGAATGTTTTGCAAAAGGAAGCTGTTTTGGAGAAAGCATCTACCAAGCCTTTCATTTCGCATAGCCTTCACACGTCAGTAAGGATGTGCATGCTCCTTGACCCTGAGTGCTTGCCTTGCTTGCATCTTCAGCTGCCTCGAGAGCTTTTGTTCTTAAAGAAGCAAGCATCTGGCCCCCGGCTTTGTTAATGGTGCCTATGAAAAATAAGGCTCTGCTTGCAGAAGAGTTCTGCAAAGGGTTTCTTTCTGTGCGTGGGTTCTCGTTGGGATCCTTGGTGTGTTATGACCTCCCAAACCCTATTGCAGCTGTCTGTGTTAGCAGCCCTAGTTGTGAACTGGTAGCAATTGCTTATGTCTGTATGTATATACATGTATATGGCAGGCTGTTACTATCTAGAAAAGCGGGCCAGGCTGATGCTTCGAAACACTGTGCAACTGCACATACCTTCCTTTTGTGAAACACCTTGCCACTAAGCCACTCAATGAGATAAATGATGTACTTACAAGCAGCTGATGTTGAGCTGACAAACAGCAATATCTGAGTACACATATTTATGAAAGAAAAGTATGATGCACTGCACATGGTGATTAAATTGTTCATCCTCATTTTCCTAAGTTTATTGATAAAGTGCTTTTTCAACAGTCTCCTCACTTTCCCAGCCTGACTTCTCTGTGGAATCAGAAAGAAACAGTGACAATATTGCAGTGACAGAATTTCTTTTAAAGGTGTTGCTCTGATCAGCCAAGGAAATGCTTGCTAATTGCTCCTATGTGTTATAAGCCCATGAGTTGCTTTTTCAGAAAATTGTCCCTTTAAAATCAGAATAGGCTATTGGGGCATAAATAAGTTTTATGCATGTGTTGGAAAGATTAAAGTCTGTGTGGATGGGAACCAATTTTGTGTGTCTTTCTACTAGTGAGAATCCAGGGGATTTCCATTGTAGAAAGGTCACTGAGAGGAAACGGACTGCGGTGCTCAAGTAGAGGAAAGATGGCCAACTTGGGGATTTTGAGCTTCACAAAGCTCTCAGTCTGCTGAAGTATGATTCCTGTGCTTCTGATTTTTTTGACTCAAGTGCAGTACTGTGGTCATGTACCCTAGGTCTTCATGAAGAAAAGTTTATTAGATTTACAGTGATGATTAACTGGAACAAGTCTAATAAAAGTGCAGTATCAAGCGACTTCATTTGACCACTTATCAGCTGGTAAAATGTCGCTAGAGTAAAGCTGTACCTTGGATATTGCATGCAGTTATTTCTTTGGGGGCAGAAGCTGGGTATGGGGACAGCTGTAACCTTTCCAAAGTATGGGAAGAGAGGCAGGCTACTGGAATGTGATTGCACTGCTGTACTCCAGCTACTCGGTTTCATCTTTCCTACGGTTTCATGAGCTGCTTTAGCAATTCTGCAATGTTAATCTATAGAAAATCAAATTAAGATTTATTTGATTCAAGGGGTGAGGAAGGACATGTGTCAGGCAGTCTACAAGTTCCACATCAGTTTTTAGATATACTCTGTTTATGTTTAAACCATACCTCTCATAGTGGATTAAATCTCTTCAGTTCACTGTCCATTAAATGTACCTGTTTATTTCTTGTATGGACTGACATTTTCAGGAGGGATAGGAAGCATTTCTGCTCAGGACTTCAGTCCTGGCTATTTTCTATATTTACACAGTGCCATGAGGTATGCCAAGGCTGTGGACCCAAATGCTGGTACAATATTTGCATGGTGCTTGCATTTGAAGAGACAGAAGTGTTTGTGTATTGGATAAAGAATATGAAAGATGCAAGGCACTTTCTGGAGCTCAAGAGCAGATAACGCCGCTGCATAAATACAGCAAAGGTTTGTATGCCTGTACTGTAATTCAGATGCTCTGACAGAGACAGGTTATGATATGCTGTGATTTTTTTGAGGGAAATAGATTTTAAAAAAATTTTAGCTTGTGAAACAGGGCCTTATTTATCTCAACATGTGTGTCCATGATGGCAATTTTTGGCTGCTTCCAAACCCACATATTATTTTGAGTACAAAGCAAGTATCATGGTAGTGATTATGCAGCACGGAGACTTCTCAGCAATGCCTGGAGATTTCCCTCTTCACAGACTGCTTACCAGATGCAGCCTCATTGTAGAAGCTTCACTCTCTGTAGTGAAGAAGAAACAAATATACCACAGAAGACAGCACTATACTGTTGGATGCCTTTGACACGTCAGGAATGGATTTCATTGCTCTTATGAAACAGAGGTTCTATCAAGGGTGTTTCCCTAGGGTTACTCTTTGGCACCCTAATGACATAACTTATGAACAACAACAAAGAAAAAAAAGGAAAAGAAAAAATGAAAAAAACCCAACCAAAACCCATCCAAGTCCTCAAATGTCAAGCCTGCAAATGAGTGCTTATTACCAGTATATAATCTTGTCCTCAGCTTTCCCTTTCACCTAGCAGAAAGCATCCTGAACTGCCATGTTCTCTCTGCTGATATTGGAGATGGATATTTGTTGTGGAAGAGGCTTCTGCTGAAGCAAGTTTACCACTTTAATGCAGGTTTGGTTTTGTACCTTAACTAGGCTGACTGTCTTTGACTGATTAACTTAAATAATACAACACCGAGAAATCTTCAACCATAAGATATACTTGCTTAATTTGAAATGCTCTTTTCATTCATTTACACAGCACTCAAAGTTTTCTTTTTACCTGCATTAACAGCTTTTGAGGTCAACTTCTGAAGCTAAGCACATCTAAGCATAAATGTTGAGGCTGTTGTTAAGAACTCTAGGCAAGAACTAGGTTAAGAACTCTAGGTCTTTGACCATTATAAGTCAATGGCTGTTGCCTCTTCCAGTGTTTTGTTGTATCCTGAAACTCCGTATTGTCACACTGTGGCATAAAAAGCTAGGATTCAAGTCCTGACTAGAAATCTCCCCTAATGATACTACTATAGTTGTAAGAAAGTAATCTGCTGAACTCCAGTGTCCCAACATCTTCCCTCTAATCCCCTAGTCTACATCCCTCAGATTTAGAAATAATACAAATTCCCAGCTTCAGTTCCAGAGGTTTTTCTGAGATCTGATTTGTAGTCTTTCTATGTATCTCTGTTATTAAACCTCTTTGAGAAAGAATATTTTCAGTATGGGTCACAGTGACGATGCAGAATTCTTTCTTCCAGCTTTACTGTTGCCAATATAGAAATTACATTTTTTAGAGAATATAGTGGTGTTATTTCTATTTTCCATCATGTCCAATACCTAGCAAAATGTAACCCAGACCTTCAAGAGATTCTAAGCATGAATGAGGAAAATGCCTATTCTACCTGGACACCATCAAACAACAGAAGATTTCTGGGCAAATAAAATAAGCTGAACTGGTTCAATGAACTTCTACCTTTAACTTTAATAAAAACTCTTCTTTAGTCCCCAAGAGCATATGATCATTTTTATATAACTAAGGGAAAATAATGTTAAGGTAGTAATGGAAAAACTAGAACAGCTGCAAAAAACTGCTGTCCATTTGTAACCCAAATTATTACCATTTTTGGATAAAATACCATTCATTCAGTGCTGAACTATATTAGATAGACATGGGGAGAGGGGAAGACATCTGTCCTAGAAGGCTCTAGGAGAAGGAGATAAAGGGTAACAAAACCAAGAGTAACACTTGTCAGTTGAGTGAAGCTTTCACTCCTTTTGCCCTGAGATCACCAGAACTTTGTAATATCTAGTCTGAAAAAAGACAGCCTCTGGCTTGGAGGTCTGCTTTGGAAATTTGTCTCTTGTGGGTAGTCAGCATGGTTGGGAAGGTTGATTAACCTCTGCTGGGTTAGTTCTACTGCAGTGGCTGATGCCAAAGCAAACTAATTTAATGTTGGTGCAGGTCTCTTCAACTGGCAGGGAAGGTACTTTCAACCCCAGGGCAGGTCTACACGTCATAACTGCGGTGCGGACATACCTCACGGACAGACGGCTGTGTTACAGTTAGCACATGGCTGCTTCCTCCCATCACGTGGCTTCCATCACGATGGTGACAGCTGCCTCTTTCTAGAGACAGATTTCAGCACTCTTTTTATAGTCATATCATAGACTAAGTAGGAGGAATTAACGTTCACTTACGCAACAAATATCCTATAGTTAAAATGTCATCATGCAGAGGAAGTAAAATGCCAGTGATCAGCCTTTTTATTTATTTTTACCATTTTGGGTTTTTTTTGTTGTTGTTTTGTTTGTCTGTTTGGTTTTTTTTTTACAAGATCTCTTAGTCCTTCATCATTAATTTTGAGAGGTGGGCACTGAATATTTCTCCTGAGAGGAGACCATTTGGGCAACTTTCTTAAATTCAAAACTGTTTATAAAGTTGACAATTTTATAAAAGTATAATTGAGTTTTGTTTAAATACAATGTATCTCTAAACAAGCTTCATTCATAATCTGGAAATATGGAACAGACCAAGAAGGAAGTAAAAGCAGCCACTGTTTTTTGTAAATGTAGAATGACCTCAGCCCTCCAAGTTCCCATCCGAAGAGTTCTATCCAAAATTCTGACTTCCATGCTTCCAACTAAGCTTTGAAACTGGAGCAAAATCAGATACATTGCTTTACCAAAGGAAGTGAACACTATTGTTTTGCAAAGCACATTGTATTTTGACGTTGTAAACTATTAGAATAAAATAATGGATTATAAAAGCTAATAAATAAGTAGGAAAAAGTCCCACTTTGATTATCATGTTTTCAAAGAACTTCATTAACTTACCCCTTTGCAATGCATGGGAAATATTATAACCTATTTTATAGGTAAGGAAATTAAGATGTGCTGAACACATCTTGTCACAGCCCTACAACTGGTTTTCAAAAGCTTGGAGTAAAATGCATACCTTTCTAATTCTTACTCCCTCCATTTGTTGGACTAAATTGACTTTATAAGTTTCTGTGTGACAGGTTGGCTGATGTGACTTTTTTTCCCCTCACTGCCTTTCATTCCTCTTGCACTAATACTCTATTCATAAAGCTATGTATATGCTAAAGAGCAGAAGGAAAAAGGAAACTGGTTAAACCTTGCAAATCTTGTTTAAGTGAACTGCATTTCCTTTTGTCAACCAAAATTTTTCTGATGATGCCCAAATAATAAAATATTACTGACATGTGAGTAAATAATTTCAAATGAAATGTGAATGTATACAAAAGCAAAAAAATATTGAACTCTGTGTATAGCACCTCTTAGCTCACAAGTTGACATCTGTTATCTAACTAATAAACAGAAAATGGGTTACAGTCTGCTTTGGTTTCAAAAAATGTTTTACAGTGAAAGAAGATACTACTTTGTTTAGAACTTTTTCTAGTCTATGTTTTCCAGTTGTTTCCAGATTATTACCAAAAAATATCAAAGAACCACAGTCAGTATCTGGTGTCATGGAGCTCTTTTTTTCTTAGAGCAAAATATTCAGCTAAGCCTGATTGGTACTGACAGAGCATTCAACATTTTTTTTTTCCTTTTTTTCTTTGTGCAGGAGCTGGAAAGTGCATTGCCAGGCCTCTCGGAGTGGCAGGGGAAGGCTGGATCCTCAGCTAATGACTATGCACAGAACGTGGCTTTAAGAAGCCAGGAAGCAGTCGTGAGGTTTCAACCAAGGTAAGCCTTGGGATAAGACAGCGCATTTCATTTCTGATTAACTGTAGAAAAGGATAATTCATTTGCTGTCTTTTGTATAAAATATTCAGACTCCTGACTCTCATTGGCAGTTGTATTCTGTATTTATATGGCTAGAACTATTTGGAGAAAGTGAAAGGGATGAAGATAAGAATGCAAATTTCATCATTCTTTAAACCTCTTACATTTCAAGCAGGAAGAACATCCTCAGTTCAGAAACTTCAATTCCTCTGTGCCAAGTTTCAGAAATATCTTGGCACTTTTCTTTTCCCCACAGTGTTGACTTGCCTTTCTTTTTCAGAGCTGTATTCTTACTGAGAAATGGGAATGGGAACCTGCACACCTGATTTTAGTGTGGGTATGCATTTATGTGTAGTTTAGACCCTGGGTGCTGCGGCAACTGTGCTTGTTCCAGTGCTGTGAAGGGTACAGAGTGTTCAGGTCAGGCATTAGCCGAGTCTTGACAGCAGGTAACCCAGCTGATGATGAAGTAACTCAGCTCTGGTAACTATTGGAAGTCATAGTTCCTCTTCTGATCCTTCATGGCTGTGCTCCTCCTCCAATCCTTCATGGTTGTGCAAAAGGCTAAAAATGGGGGTTCAACTCCATCTGAGTTGAACTGACCCAATCTGCCAGTGAACGTGTGTCCTAAGAATAAGATTTAGCACTTACTGGCAGACTTGGACTGTGTAAATAAGATCATGCACTTCACAGCCATCAGTTTCTGGGGTACTACTTACAAATTTCCCATGCTCAGGTGCTGATTTGACCCTGCTTTGCTGTGCCCATAGAGTTTCAGGCAGGTGAGCCAGGTCTCTGCTCTTTGTTCTCTGTCTCAAGGAGCATGACAGCCTTGGTGCTGTGTGGCAGAGGCTCTGGTTTTCTTTGGAGGGACCGGAGCAGCAGTTGTACATCCCAGGGATGCTCAGTGGGTCAGGGCACAGCTAGTTGACATACAGAGCTCAGTGCCTCCAAGGTCTGTTTCAAGTCAGGACTAGGTTAGCAGTGACAGTTGCCATCCGATGGCAGTTTGGTGCTTTATGTGAAAAGAGCTGGTTGCCTTCACCACAGCTATTAGTAGGCAACAATGTAAATTATATTAATTTGTGCTCTCAAAAGGAGCTTTAGCAGAATGACCAAGCATTTAATTAGCTTTCGCAAAGAACTGCTTTCACCCTCCAATGCTTGTGCGTGTAATTGAGACACTGCATCTCAGAAAGTGTTTCTAATTAGCCCCAGCCTAGGAAGCCTGCCTTCTCTTTTTCTGGCATTCTTTAGGCTAGGAAAAAATCACATGGATTTCTTGTAAAGAGGAGCATAGTGAATTTGGTACCAGAGAGAGAGACCTACCTAGTGGCTCTGCTGGTAGGATGTCTGTGTATCGGTAGATAATGAAATAACATTGGTTAATTTTGATTGATGAAAGGAACATGATGAAAGAAATGTGGACTTTAAAGGTAAGAACCAGAGTAGAGTGTGCATGAATAGAACAGCAACTATGGCAAAGTTCCCCTGTCCACTTCAACAGTTTGGCCTTTTTAGTTTGCCTGGTATTAAACCATTGTTCACTATGGTATTTATTCCTGCTTAACACCAGGGTAGCTCCTTAGGAAGCCTGCTATCCACAAGTGCTAAATCTGTTAAATAACAGTACCTTGATTTGCCATGCTAAGAGCTGTGAAAGCATAGTGATAAAATTTCAACTCTGGCCATGTCTTAGTTTGATTATATTACAACAAAACAGAGGCGACTTTACTCTTAAATAAGGAACTTCAAACATGGAGTTAAGAAGCATTAACGCATGGTCCCTGGCCTCACCCATACATTTTATTTACTTTAACTGTCTCATCTGTCCTTGAGGAAAAAAACATTCCCACCACTCAGCTGGGGCAAGGGACTTTGAATTATGTATGCTGAAGTTACCCCTTTCAGTTTGAAGGTCACTGTGTCTGGTGACTCCTTTTAAGTGTCGCCAGCAGCATGCCCCATCCCTCTGCTGCCAGTCAGCTTTGATAGGGCCAGCAGTTACATGTCCATGTCTCAGCTCATGCAGATCCCTGGCTGCTGCATCAGGATCACAGAACTGGCCCGTGCAACAGGCTGCAAAACACAGCTGCCAGACTATGATGGCTTGCCTTGTTTTCTGCCTTCTCTGCTCTGGGACATGGCAAAGGTTAAGTATTCAGTCTTGGCAGCAGGCAGCAATCATAGCTAGATTTTGACAGAACACATCTGCTGGCCCCACAAAACTCAAGTTTCACTATCTTCTACACTGGTTTTGCTAGATTACTGATAAAATTAGCAATGCTTTGGAACACTACATCCGCCTAGAATCCCTAACTCATAGACCAAAACCTTTCTGGTCTTTTGGAGAATAGGAAATGGCCACACTGCTGCAGGGGTGCCACTGGGCAGGCTCCTCTGTCTATCAGATGTGCATGTGTAGGATAGGGGAAGAAGGATTTATTTCTGTCTCGTACTAAGAAGCAAGGTTAATTATTTCTAGTGAGGCTTGTTATTACTTCTGCTTTAACTTAGTTTCTGCAGACTGCTATAGATTTGTTGTTAGTCTCATTGGAGTTGAAAGGTCTAAACGCCTCTGAACTGTACAGAGTTTTTTAAAAAATCTTTTCTAGTGAGTGTGGGACAGCTAAAAACAGGGTAGTCTTAATTTGTCTAAATATGGATTAAAAACTACTGAGATATGAAAAACTTTTCAGTACAGTCCCTATTAAGCAGGGCAATCTAAATCAGTGTAACCTAACAGGGGATGTTCCTAAACAGATACGTGACAGAGAAGAACAGAACAGGCAATATAAGAGAAATAATCAACAGAAATACGACTCATAAGTATATGTGTTGATTGTTTTGGGGGAGAGGGTACTTTCATTTTATGATAACCACTGAAACAGTGAGGGAAAAGTGTTAGTGGGATTTAATGGAAATGGAAGAATAGATTTGGTGAAGAGGTTTACAGTCAGAAGAATGAGGGAATACTGTCTTGTTCTTACCTAAGCTATACCTGACCTGTGAATCAAGGATTTTAATTTCAAGAGGTGTTTATCATGCATGATCTTTGAACCTCAGCATCAATTTAGAATATGAAATGCCATCTGCATGGAAGGAAACTTTACATTTTATTATAAGAACATGAATTTCTAATACTGTTGCTATTGATTACCTTGAATATGGCTCTAATCATTATGTGTAGTTGGGTTTGGATAAGAGTATGATAAAATCTGCACTTTTAGGAGATAAAAGTTATATGCAGTCCCCAGGAACAAATGTTACAATAAAGAGAATTGCCTTTTTTTTAAACAAAGAATAGGAAAGCCAGTATGGAACAATACACATGATTACAAAAAACTGCTGTTGCCCACTGCCTTCTCAAAGGCAATCAGCAAAACTGATGTGGATTGCAGAGCTGTGTACGCAGTTACCTGAATAGAGGATGGTGTTTTCTGCAGATGCCTGTTACACAGAAAGGGAGCTGAAACGTGGGAATCCTGGGCAATGGGAATGTCAGTGTTTGAGAGAAGATTTCATTTCAAGTCAATGTGGGAACCACAATTTAGGGTTAAGTTTTCTGCCAAAGAAAAATTCCTGAAAGTTCCCCCTCTCCACCATTTGCCAAATAAATGGGAGTGAAGTGGTTTCATTTAGTAGGTCTCAGCTGGTCGCTAATTTCTGCAGAGGCTGTAGTGTGGCAGTTGCTGTCAGAGCTACAACTCTTCTTCAGGAAGACGGGAAATGCTGGGAGCCCTGGGCTGCCCTGGATTTTGGGCTCAGCCAGAGTCTCCCAGGGTTTCTGTGCTCCCCTGAGGGAGACGAAGCTCTAGTGAACCTTTCAGATTTAAGTTTTCAAGGCAAGTAGCTTTTGAGAGTGCAGTTCAGGTGGGGACTCTCGTAGTTGTCATGCTTTCTGCTGAACAGCTACAACTCAGGGATGTGTGGGAGGGAGCAGGGAAGCTGCAGAAGTGCTGATGTCCCCGTGCCATATGGCAGACCCACGCAGGTGAGGCAGAGCTTGTGAGGCTGCGTTCCCACGCAGGCGGCCAGGTGAGCAGGAAGAAAACTTGGCCAGATTCCCTCCGAGCCCTGCCTCAGACCTGGTGAAAATTTGTCACGACCAGTATGTGTCTGCGAACAGCTCTCTGTCAGCAAATCAGGATGTGCTGATGAAACATTGCTTTGCTGGGAAATGACTGAGCAGTTCCTAAGAACAGTTTATTCGGGAATCTTGATATTAAAGTATTGGTGTTTATTGTTTCAGTGCTAAGCAAGCTCTTGGGCTGCAATGCAGTTAAAGAAAAACAAACAAAACAAAACAAAAAAAGAAAAAAAGGGAGATGGGGAGAGGCCAGAGGGGCAACAAAAAATAGCATCTTACTAGCTGTATGAATAGCGCAAAAAATAGCCCAAGTAAGGACTGTGGCTGGTGAGTAAGAGAGGCACTCATAATAAGGAAAACAAGCGTGTCCGTCCACAGCCAGCCTTTACATAACTGCCATGATTGATGAGACAGGCATTGCTACGCTGCCTCTCCGTCTGACTGCTTGTTCCAGCATTCAGGGACTGGCCAAGGAGTAGCCTAGGAGGTATCCAAACAGCCTTGGGCCCTTAATGGTGGTGTTTCTTCCATTGCAAGTGGGCACTTCATGTTTATACAAAAGGCTGTTGCAGTTCTGTATTGCTTTGTAAGGAGTCATCAGCATGCTTCTGAAGCATTCACCCGCAGCCACGTATGAAGGTGGTGATCGTGTTTGAATTTCATAATGCTTTTTACCATTTGTGGAGGGCTCAGAAAGGACCTTTTTGTTTTCCTGGGACTGAGGTGTGTTGGTGGTGGAGTCTGCATTTCTGTGAACTCGTGTGATGTAACCTTTAGATAGGCTGAAGCAGTCCTCTGATGCGGTACTGAGACTACCCTTTCTGAGCTGTTAACCCGGTGGGCCCCTCTCATGGTGGGAAGGGTAAAACTGATTGCTAGACTGGAGACAGGGAAGGTGTATTGGGCCAGGATAGACTGAAAGTGAATCTGGAAAAGGGGTTTCATCCCACAGCATAGTGTGTGGTTCGCTTGCCAGGATTTATCCTGGCACCACTAATGCATTAACCAGCCCAAGACACTGGACACGTACGGTACTGTGGTGTATAAACACGTTAAGTCTCCTGAGGACGAGGTTAGTGTAATCCAGGGCTGGACTGGATTGAGACTTGCAAATTACAGAATGTAATGCTCCTTTCTGGATTTAATCTGGGAAATAAGAAGTGACTTTGCTTAGGTTATCTTTAAACATTTTTCCTAGTTTTTAAAATTATGTGGTTTTATTTAAATTTTATGCAACTTTAGAAGTGATATCATGCATAATTCAATAAATCACATGTTCTGGTCTGTTTTTTAAACAGCACACTGCTCATGCAAATTGATCTGCCCCTTGAAGTCTGGTAGGAGCTCTGTTATGATAATTAGTATTTAGACTTTTTTTGTTGTTGTTATATCCACAAGCTTCAAATGTACATGTTATTTGGTTGCATCTTTGTCATCTGTGCCACGCAGAACAGGATAATTCTGCCAAAGCTAGAGTCTATAGGGAGGGTGAGAGATCAGGCCTTTCATATTTTATAAAGAATGATACGATATATATTTGAGCAGTAGCCACAGAGAGAATTCCATTTTCATCATTTTACATGACGTAAATTATACAAAATAAAGGTTGCCTGCAATTATTCAAAATTTCAGCTAAGGCTTAAAATAATTTTAATGTACTCAGCACAGATGGAAAATTAGGGCTTGTTCCTGCTGCTTTTGAAGTTAATGGATATTGTGTGATTGACTTTTAATGTAGGATCCAACCCATAGTTATTAAATTGTAAGCCCTTTGTTGCCTGGTGACAATCAGATAACCTGCATTTGCCTAGCCGAGCAGTTAATCTTGGTGAAAACAAAAAAGCACACCCCAAAACTCTCTATATAGAGTAAGATCAGCTCAGCATACCTATATGACTGTTTATGTAAATTGTGTTCACACAAAAATGATTACTGACCTTGGTGATTTCAGTATCTTCAGAGTTCAAAAAATACAAAACTAACAGCATGTTACTCCAGTATTTTTAGTGAAAAAGAAACAGTAAAATGCAAGACTTCTGTATCCCTAAAACACCAGACAAGAACATCAACCTGAATGAGAACGAGGTGGTACTCCAGGGGTGCTGGAAACTTTTTACTCTCCAGAGTGCAAGACTTATGAGTGACACAGCTGTGAATTACATAGAGCTTCATATAGGACCTGTAAGAACTGCTGTTAGCATTTAGTTTTTTGTTTTCTTTTTTTAAGGAGAGTTCACATTTACTGTGTGTTATGCACCCTGAAAGGAGTCATCCAAATGAATACCAGAAGTGTACAAATCTGACATGTGTCCTTTTCTTCCTTTCTTTTATGTCTAGCTCTAGTTCAATGCAATAAATCACTCTAAATATTTTTTTCTTCATTACTGAATTAATTCTTCAGCTGTTTGTAGCCTTGCAGGTCCTTCCTTACATGTTATTAAACCAAACTATAAATATTTCACTCCTTCCTATTAAATCAGTCCTTTTGCTCTCCTCATGCTTTTTCTCACTTTTCTTTAACTCTCTTCTGCTGTCTTATACTGTCCTCTCTGCTGCCTAAAAGCTAAAGATTGGTTGTTAGGCATGAGCCTTTTTGCTTCTGTAATTCCATTTTCCTTCTATTCTCTTCACATTATGGAGATATTTGCCATTCATTTTCAAGCAAGAGATAGCGGAAAGAATATATATGTGGAGAGCTACATAGAGATGTAGATAGCTGCTTGCACAACAGTCAACCAAAGCACCTTGCTGCTTAAATATCTCCAAAAATCACTCACTTCTAATCATGTACCTGTGTATCTTGAGCGCAGTGTGGGCTGGCTGGCCTGTGAGACCTCCCATCCTGGTGCTAGATGTAGCACCATCACCAAAATGACTCATTTTTGTTCCTATATGAATTGCACACCTTGGATGCCGTTTGGAGGCAGGTGGTTGTTCACCCTGGTGTAGCTATCTAATGTGTTTATTTTGGTAAGGAAAGTGGCATATCCATCATTTCCATCTTTAAATGCCTCATAAATCTATGAAGAACTATAACAAAGTCCTATGCATTGGTCAGTACTGTTTTTTAGGTCTCCGGGGATTTTAAAATGTTAGTTTTGACCATGTCTGTGAGTGAGTCTCACAGGGGCCAGCAGACATTGCCACCTTTTCAGGAATGAGGAATATCGTTCTCTGAGACGGCAATAGTTTTCTTGCTTCAGCTGAGTTGCGAGTGAACTTGTGATACACCCATGTCAGGCTTTGAAGTTGAGGGTGGAAAGCTCTGTTTGCTCTGGGGAAGGACAGGGCTGTGGTATGAGGTTATTCAGGTTGCTCACCTAATCCATGGGAAGGTTTTTATAAGCTTCAGTTTCATTCCTTGGTAGAATGAATTTGTAACTAATCCTAAAGCTGGTAGGTATGTGGAGCCTTAGGCCATGCGATGGGGCACAGTTGTCTCATTAACCACAATCAGAGGGAAGGGATTTTTCCCTTACCAGTCCAGGACCTTCCTTTCCTGTTTCTCCGTGGAGAAGTGGTTATACACTGAGGGGAAACCAAAGGTGTGGACATCTCTGGTGGCTGCAAAGTGACAGTCATTAGAAAATGTGGACATTTCTCTTACTCAAAGGATTTCCAACTCCTCACGAGAGTCCCTTGGGTCTTTGTGAAATCTGCAAAACGGAACTTAAGCAGAAAGTTGAAGATTGGGAGCCTGAAATACCATCAACTTTAAATATGGAAAGATTTATTCTTTATGGCTCTGATACAGGAAAACTCTTGTTCCTGACTTAAAGCTTGTGGGACAAATTGTGCTTAGGTTTAAACATATGTTTGAGCTTTTTCTTGGCTTTAACCCTATTAGCTCACTAAGATACCGAGAGCTGATCATGCTTCTGTAGAATTTTTTCTGTGTGACAGAGTGAGCTGGGATTTTAATGTCATAGTTTCCAGGACCTCATTCACAGTTTAAATAAATTATTTTGGATTCTAGCAAAATCACTGTTGTTTTGAATGAGGTATAAACTACAGATGTAATTTTCATAGAAATGTTATTTTTTTAATAGGACAACCTTATACTGTAGCTTTTAATTGATGTACAGATGTGATTAAAAGCTTGAACTATTTGCAGCACAGATAAATGATCTACTGAGTGAAAATTCTCATTTTGTTTTGTAGAATAGATCAGAACACACTCATTTCACCAAAAGAAGCAACTGAGCAATTTAACAGCTTAAATGAGGTAAGCTTAATTGAAAATTGAAGTACGATGTAACAAATTTTGAATTTGTTGTTTGGTTTTTTGTTAATTCTAAGGTCTTGGAATAATATAATCTTGAGATCCTAGGTTAGCTTTTTAATGAATCTTTCTTATCATGTTTTTGGACAAAAGTTTAGAAATGTGATACCAAACTGCTATAACAGATTAAAAGCCAGAAACAAGAGATTTGAAAAAGATTTTAAACTAACTGTATGCTAGTTTCTGTTAGTGCTCAGCAAAGAACTAAACATTCAGTATTGACTGAGTGAAATGCCATCTTTCAAGAACATTTGATTTTTTCCTCATATTACAACTCAAAAGTGTTCAGCTAACAATTATATTCTGTTTAAAAATAAGGAGTTCTCAAGGCTGCTACATCCTGCACAAATAAACTATGAACAGTACACTGTAGTCTAAAAGGTACTCTTCTTGTAAGATGGGAGGAGGGAAGAGTTGGAGTGAAGAGAGTAAGCAAGGAAAACCAAATAACATCTGTGACACTTGAAACAAGAGCTGTTTTCAGAGGGATTATGCCAGGAGGATGGTGTGAGAGGAGAGCACAAAGAAGCTGTTTGTGTGATCATGTCAAACAATGAATGAGCCTGGGCTAGATTCTCACAATCAGCAATATACTGGAGGCCAAAACCAAGCTTTGCAATTATTCAAAGTGGGAAACCCTATAAGGCATCTCCCACAAACAAGGGTACCTGCATACTAGCATAGAGTATGCTTACACACTGCAAGGGCAATGAACAATACCGGACTTAAACAAGGAGCAGACAATATTTTTAAGTGTAGACCAAAACAACAGAACAACAGAAGCAGTGGAAAAAAAAGAGTTGCGGGGAAGGGAAGCCCATTCTTGTCAAACAGGGAAAAGACAGCTTTGTTTCCACAATGAGCCAGACAATATCTATGTCTATTAATAGATGCATTAAGGGAAAACCACAATGTATCCTTTTAGAGGAATTCAGCCTTAATCTTGTCCTTACAATGAATTATTTCCTGCACATTTTTGTCATTGTTGTGCAGCTCACTGTTGAAAATCTCAATGCTAACTAGTAAGGTACCTTCCATGACTGATATAAGGGAGTATACTCAGCCTCTGTCTAGCCAATTAAGGCCCTGGGAGAAATCATTAGGTTATCGTTTCTTTTGAGAAGCCTCATTGCAAATAATCACCAAAGCTTCCACTTAAAAGCTTCTATTTAAAATTCTTGCAAAGGATTCCTTACAGGTTAAGATAAAATGTTTTAATAAATAAAATCAGTGTAAGATATTAAACCAGATAATTAGATCAGAAATTAAAATAAATTGCTAATAATTTATGGGGAATGAGCAAAGGTTGCATTCTAGTGCTTTCTTTTGCAAAATCTTAGATTGCATTGTGTCTCATTTCTACTGCAAACCCAAATGGACATGTGTCATAAGAAACTAAATTCCTTTCTTGGATTAGAGAAAGTGGTGTCTCTCTTCACTGCTAACCCGTGGCATTATACAGACCCAGGGCATATCTTGTTCTATCTTGTTGTTGCTTGTTTGTTCCCCATAAAGGAACTTCTGAATTGAAAATGTCATATGCCTCAAGGCACAAATATTGCCATAACAGATACCGCAGAGGTTTATTTATGTTCACATAAAATATACTTATCTATTTTAACCTGAACTATCAGATTAAAAAGCAAAGGAGATGCTTTTATACATCACTGTTCTAATGTGACATACAAAAGCATTAATTTCCTTAGACTGAAGAAATTGAATGGGTTGATATTTGCTCAGTTTCTCTTCTATATGAATCACTTCAAAGGCCATTAAATGCTGAAGTCTGGGATTATTATTCTTTTCTGCCCCAGCTCATTTCATAAACCCAGAAAATCCATCAATAAACTGGATATAATAGAAGAGCTACCTTCCTGTCCTGGAGGGGCAGGAGCCAGCCCAGGGGCAGGGTGCAGGCATCCTTAGTATTCAGAAACACTGTGTGTGGGGCAGGGTGGTTTCAGATTATGCAGAAAGCACCAAGTCTGGGCTTTACTTCTCCTCCCCTCTCCCTGTCAGCCTCCAGATTGAGACTGGGCAGGGTCCATGTGTGGGGCAGATCTACTCCCTTTCCCTCTTCCCTCAGTTCTTAAATTTACCAGACTTAAGGACGTCCAGAAGGGTGAAACGAAGGATGCTGATAATAGTAATGCTTTATCAGGCAAAGAAATTATTTCTAACAGCAGTGGCTCTTTTCTGGCCATTGTTATCTATCTGCTGTCGCTGCGGATGCGCAGTGAGCACTGACTGATCAGCGGGTTTGGCAGTGCTGTAGCTCTTGGTGCAATAAGGGAGAGTGCGGGGCTGCGAGGCTCCATTTGGCACGTTGTGTCCTGTCAGGCTGTGCTCCCCGGACATGCCGACCAACACCTCACATGGCGCTGATCCTGCCGGGCCCCATGCAGGGACCTCCAGCTGGAGAGGGAGTTACTGATGGTACCTACCGAGTAAAAGTTTATAAACTATTTCAGGGGACTCCCACTCATTGATAAATTGGGATAATTTGATAAACTGGGATAATTTGATAAATTGATAAATTTGATAAATTTGACTCATTGATAAATTGGGAGAATTTGTTCATTCAGTGTCCCATTCTCCAGGTGGATTCAGCAGTGTGAGTGTAAGATGGTCAGTGGGGTGCAGTCTACAGGCTTACTTGTCTGCAAAGACGGTTTCTCTAGTACAGGCTGAGCTTCCTCTGCAAATGGGAATCCTTTTGTACTGTGTTTTCTCCAGCATGCAAGGGTATGATACTTTAATGACTATATTTTCATAAAGCATTAGCAAAAAGACCAAATAGGAGAGAACCACACTGTCTCTCTTTCTGTTTTCCTCAGACTTCCTGTAAATATCTTTATTTTCCCATTATCTTTGATCTGGAATAATGTAGGATGATTTTTTTTCTTTTAGTGGAATTGGCATAGCTCAAGTTCTTTGAATTGTCAGTTACTTTAAAAGGACATAAGAAGAGATAAGAAACCTTTGTCCAAGACAATTATAATTGCTTTTTTTCCAAACTTGCAAAATACTATTCTTAAGAGGTAACAATATGGTTATTTCTTCAAAGAAACTTAAGGATCCACTTTAAATATTAATATGTCCTTTAATTTGCATTAGAATGGATCAGGAATTATTGCATCAGAAACACCAGTGCTAGGCATCAGAGTAAAGCTGGAATGAGCATAAAATTTGAAGTATTTGAACTGAGATCATTAGCCGATGTAATATGCCATAGCTTAAATTACTTCAGTGATATTGGTTTTCCATATAAGAGCTTACTAAAATTTATGATGGTACCCACCATGACCTAACATTTCCTTCTCTATGTATTTCAGCTGTTTGTATTTGCTTCTCACCGTTTTTGCAACTTCTTTTAAACGACCAAGAGCAGAGATGGCCCAGTTGGGCCCCAGGGGCAGGTCTGGACCATGGGAAAGTTTTAAGTAGTGTGTGCCCAGGCTGATTCATCTCCAGGTTAGATGTATTGCCGAGTGTGTGCAGCGCAGGAAAGTACACATCCCCACCACCGTGCAGGATGCCCACACTCACATCAGGGCTGTATAGGTACTGGAAGGTATTGGAGAATTAGGGGGAAGTTGGAAGCGGTCAGTAAGATTTCAAATGAACTTGGGAGGTTTGAGAAAATGAAGATGGGGCTCAGACTGTTTTTTCTTTCTTCTTGCCTTCCTTTTGCCAGCACTTGGTAGCATGTTGGCCTGCCCCCAGCGAGCCCAAGGATAGGGGACCTCCTGCCAGCTGCTGATGTATGACCGTGTCCCCTCCCAGAACACCTTCCTACTCTGCTTGGGCTGCAGTTGCAAAAACAGTGGGACCGCACTGCTCCTGCCACAGAGCGGGAGGTCTGAGGCCGGCAGGATCCAGCCTGGCTGCTCTGGCCTTGCCCCTACTTCAAGCAGCCACCTGAGAGAGGCAGGACAGGACGTGGGCAGGGCAGGTAGCAGGGTCATCCCTACCATTTACTAGGATGCTCCTGTGGCCCATAAGTTGGTGACCCTGGACAGCTTTGTGCTTAGTCTTTGCTTAAAGCTATGTCTCCTTACATGTGTTCCCATAAACGTGTGGTGGCTTCTCATGTATAGTGCACTGTGTCAGTACCACAGTACTCAGCTGTGTTTTAGGGGTAACACAAGGTTGCTGGCATACTCCAGATTTGTCATCTTCCTGGTAACATCAAAATGATCAAAGCCACTTATTCTTTTTCTCCCTACATCAAATCCCTGTCAAGGGCACATTCACAAAATTATATAAGGTATTTCTATTATTATTATTATATGGGGTTTTTTTAGTATTTGGCAGTGACTGGAAATTTGCCATCCACCCACCTTCCACAGATGGGTGAAAAATATCATTCAGAGCAACTGAATATAAACCAGCTGGTGAATTACAGCATAACCATTGCCAAAATACAATCTTGAACAATGTAGTCTGTGTGAATGCTTTCATACTGAACTTGCCATAAATATTAATGTATCATAAGAAATAGTGATGCAAAGTGAATGTATTTTCTTGATATGGGAATTTTTTTTGTCAAATGCTTGAAGTAACAGTCCATGAAGGTTAGATATTTTTGTCATTTTTTTCTCCTGTGTTCCTCTTACTGGTATGTTCTTCTGGTATGTCCGCCTGCGTTCTCCTTACTTGCCATCAGCAGTTCTCATAATAAGGTCCAGGCTGGGATCAGAGTCCTCACTGGTTTGTAACCGGTACAGTCATCTTTTGCTAGATGTCATTAATGACTGTAAAACGCTGCCCGTCTGTTCTGATAATTCCACAGCCACCTTCTTTCGGTATAGCTGGGATGACAGGCAGTGGAAAACGAGGACTGTCATGTCATGAAAACCCTTCCCAAAACAGTGCCATGGGTACAATTCAAGTCAGCACCCTTCCCTTGACAAGGAAAATTCACTGCCACTTGAAAGCTGTTGTAGGTGTGATGGTTTCCATCATTCTGTCTCTAATTGAAGAATGCACTGTAGAGGATTAAAGAAGACTTTGAAGGTACCTCATAAAAGATGCTGAAATTGATGGTAAGAAGTCTACTACTACATCAGAAGCAGGAAGCCGGACTGCTGGCTGACTGACAGGCAAAACGGGCACTAAGGTGATATGGCTGTAAACAGAGAAGCTGAGTGAATTTGTTATATTGGTCTTCACTGATAAAGCCCATGTTGAGGACATTTGCACACCTGGTGTACTCTTTCTAGCAGACAGGTCAAAGGAGCCAGATCAGTTTGAAGTAATATATGTAAAATATTGGACCAAACAGTGTCAGTCAGTGACAAGGAAAAGATGCCAGTCATTCAGGAGTCCTGGAGAAACTGTGGGGTAAAGATCAGGCACTGCTGGTCAAGATGGGTAAATTATCCTTACAAATGGCAACTGGGCCAGAGGATGGTAGGTTGTTAATGCAACCTGTACCCGGGAACAGTAAAAGTATCTTCCGCCTCAGATCATAGAAACCAGCTCTATATCATGCCATATTTTTGAAGAACAGTATGACATTTAGGCATTTGATTATGAATCAGTGCTTGATCTTGAAATCACTTCTTTCCTGGTATTATAGTATAAGGTGTCAAAATGTATCCTGACGAGAGATGAGAGGAACTTAATTCTAAAATAAATGTATAACACAAGCCATTTCTTTGCTCACATGTCTCTAATACCAAGCTGCTTGTGATAGGAATGGCCAGAGCTCCTGTTCGCTCTAGGACCAGGAGAAGAAAAGTGTTCATGGATTTCTTTTTTGACCTAAGCTGAGGCAAAATTCCAAGTGTTTGACTGTAACCTAATGTGTTTTGTGGAATGGTATATGGATTTTGACGCCCTCTTGACAGCACATAGAGGGTTGCAGGATCTCGCTATGGTGATCTTGTGCTTTTTCGAAACTTCCTTATTTTGAGGAATCTCTAGAAAGAGCTACTTTCTGCTCCCTTTTCACTGCCTGAATTCTATAAAAAGAATGAAAGGATCAAGGCTGAAAGTCTTCCCTGCTGTTCTCAGCCAAATCAGTTTCCTTTTTTTATTTTTACTTTTTTTAAACCTAAAAACATTGGCATTGTTGGGTTTATAAAAGGACTGTATTACAATAAAAATAATGCAAAGACATATTAAACTACTCACTACATAGGTGACATTGTTACACAAAGGAAGTTCTCACAATAAATAAATTCATTATTTCATTAAATGAACCAAGAAATTGATTTCAGGTCTTTGACATAGTGGGGAAAGGAGCTTTTCAGGGTATAAACTTAAAGAACTTTTTTCTGTGGCAACTCAGGTTTTTTTTTCAGCAAGTGCTCTTCACAAATATGTACCATTTGAGCTACTTAACATTTTACGTATAGTCTGTGTGTGCCAGCTGTGTGATTGTTAAGACAGCCTTGTGTGATTTTGGTTTACGTTGCAAGCTGTATTTCCCTTGAGAGAGAGGAACTGAATGTGTGTGGGGGTATCAGTAGTGACTCATTTTGCCCAGTCAGACGGTGATTAGGGCTTTCACAGCATTTACATCACAGCAAGATGCTTATGTCAGATTGCACAGCTGAATATTGCAAGCAGCATTAATGATTAAAATGAGAAATGGACCAAGCGTGACACAGTAGCTGGAAGTGATGTTATAGATAACTAGCCTTGTCCTCGTTGATTTGTCTGCAGCAAGTGACAATGATCTGTTAATTTTACCTTTGCAGTGGATAGGAAATGATCTGGTTGCTCTGTAGAAGCAGCAGCCTACATAAAAGCTAAGCCCACATAAAGAAGTATCTCTAAAAAAGCCAATTAAAAAATATCTCTTCCAAGAATCCCATGAGGGACTGTGTTCTCAGTAACTCTTTGTTCACTGCTGCGTACTGCACTCACTGGCTGGAGAGGGAGATTTGTTTTTTTATGAATGGTAAATGGGGAGGGACATAATGTCATCAGATCGTGATGTCAGCCCAATGAATGAAATACTTGCTTAATGTATTGCTTCAAGACCAAGAAAAGGGACACCATCTCAGTTTGGCTTCCTAGAATAAATCGTCTTTTGCTGACGAAGTCATCTTTTCCCACGTGTCATGAATAATCCATGCAAATTGGGACTTAAATAACCAGAAGTCAAGAAACTCATGGAATAGTGCACGTTTATTCTCTTGCACGTCCTCTCAGAGCTGCTAGTGGAACACCCCTTTGCAGGCGCTGCTAATGGGCTCAGTGAGTTGAAGAGCTACCGCTGTATTCTGCTGTTCTCTGCCTAGCCCAATGTTCTGCTTTTGTCTGCAGAATTCTTTGTTGAAGCTACAAGCCCTTGAAACCGATCTGTGCTCTGCGTTTCTGTCAACCCAGGAAGAAACTCCTCAGCTGCCGGCACCCAAGGATCCAGCCCCTTCCTCAGTCCAAACTACTGTGCAAGCTGATGGGGCCAGTTGTGGAGGTAAATGATCATGTCATGATGTGTTCTCATTTGCAATTATAAAAAAGCCTTGTGACTTGCAGTTTAATATCAGATTTGCAGTCCTCTGGGAAGCAGTGCAGAGCTAATGCGAAGCACTATCTCCTGATGCAAATGCTGTATAATGTAAAAAGGGGTGATACTTGTTAAAAGAACAGAAATTAATGGCTATAACCTTCTGTTTTTCTGAGAGGGAGTCTCGCTTTTCAGACAGGTTTTAAGAATCCTGATTCTTTTATTTTCAGTTTTAATATGTGTGGGTTTTTTTCAAGTAAATTTGTGCTCTTTCCTTTCTGTGTCTGTATTGTGTGAGATCACCTGCCATATCATGTAATTCTATTTTTGTCATTCTTTTTGTCAGAGCAATATCACTTCATTTCTCCTATTATTGATTTTAATTTAATGCATCAGCAGAGAGAGAGCGAAGGTGAGTTTTACAGCATGTGGATTTTAATCATTCATGAACCTGTATTATTACCCATCTGGGAAAACCGTGGTGTGTTATCGCTCCCTCTTTCCTCAATATGGAAACCATTCCTTGCAAATAAATGGCCCGAAGGCTCGGCACTATTTTTGTCAATTCATAGCTTGTAGTCACAGGGCTGGCAGAGTCGTGATGCTCAGTAGAAGAGGAATCACTCTTTGAGAAAAATAGGTCAAAGGCAATATGACTAATGTATCTCACAGAGAAGTGACATGAATACACAAATACTTAAATCTTTCACCATATATGGTCCAAATTAAGGCAGACAGGTCAGTAATCCCTTTGCAACTGGTATTTTATGTCAGAATAAAGGCTGGGTTCAGAAGAATTTATTTCAGAAGCTGTTTGCTCAGAATTTTCTGCAAAAAATAACAGTAAGTTATTTACCTAAAAAAAAAAATAAAAATCACAAATGATAGTTTTCTGCTTAAGAAATTGTAAAGTTTGAGATTTGCATTGCACGATTAAGAAAAATTGTATGTAGAATCCAAATTATTATAAAGATGAAGGAATAAAAAATACTAAATATCCTGGGTTCTAGCTAAAAAAGAAATGGATGCTTTAGCCCAGCTAGGCAAATATCTTAATAGCTCCTGGATACAGGTATGGAACTTGCACTGGTGCTAGTCCCTTGGCGTGGATCTGAGGCAGACACAGATCTCATATCTGTGCTGCACAGGCAGAGACATTTTGCAGCCCATCCAAAATCTGCACTGACTCTTTTTCTTTATGCCAGGCTGGGTTTTTCCTCCTTTCCCAGTAGTTTACTGAATTATTTTGTTCTGGTAGTTTCATAATTCATTGTTAGGAAGGTTCATAATTGTTCCCTTTGCTTCTTTTTGCTGTTTTGATTGGATTTTCTTTTAACCCATACTGTTAGTGACCCCTGCTTCCGATTCTGTAGCTCCTATTTGCCTATCTCCAGGTACATGGGCAAATATTGGATGATGTAGCGTTTCTCTCACACAGTTCAGAGCATGCTCTGTCACTCTAGCAGTTCAAACTTGTGCTTTAGTTCAAGCTTAGTTAAAGTGTACCTACTTAATGAATTTTGATGTACACTCATTCCTCCTAACATCTGCTTTGTGGTTTCTGGGGTTTTTTAATAACTTGCCATTTTGCATAGATAGAGCTAGTCCTAAATTCTGTCTCTTAAATTACTACTGAAATCTTCTGATACATTGAGTTTAGGTACAGTTGTCACATGGGACTTCAGGCTATTACAGTGCGAACTTGGATGGAAGTTCAGAGATTTGTACCAGGCTAGGAAGAGAGTTCTTAGAGGATGTGCCATATATATTATGTCTGTAGTTATTAGCCTTTGCTCAGTGAATCAGGCAATAAAAAATTTAATATTAACAATGTACAATTTTATTATTTTTAAAATTAACACAATTGTGTAGTCTGTTTAATTTCTTTTGTTGCACATCCCAGTCAACAACAATTAGAAAAAAATACATTATATGTATGGTGAACGAAGCTAGAACAGTCTAATAAAACGACAGGGTATTTCAGGATGCAAATTTTAAGAGGTGAACAGTAACTCTTGTCTCTGAGCAAAGTCAGCAATTTTCAGTTTATTTTTGAATATGTAAAAACTTGAAATAGAGCTGGCAAAGGGAGACCATAAACAATTGCAAGAGGGTATTAAGCCAGTTTTTTTAAGGGAAAAAAAGAAAAGCAGAGTATGAGTAATTTCTACAGCTTTGGATATGAGTATACATCAGATATGTGACTTGAGCAGTAAGCAGCTGAACTTAACTACAAGATGTTCTAAATGTCTTTTAAATTAAAAATTCTGATATTGACATTCACAGACATAATGTCTTGAGGGATGAACACATTACATCTGCCTATTCTTTTTTATATACAGCAGATTTCAGTGTATTATAGTTTTACTTCATATCACACACAGAAATACAGGCTTGTACCATATGACTTCTTGTCATATTATTGAAGTCCACATTATAAAGCATATTGCATATTATAAGATACTAGATCTTGGCTTTAAGTCCTGTGCTGAGCTCTTTTCAGAGTTAAGCTGGACTGAGTAGATGAAATGGAGTAGATGCAGGCTAAGGGGCAACTCAATGACTTGGCTAGAAGTGGCTTTAGTTCCCAGTTTGGGCAAAAATAGAGGCTAAAATTATATCAGACCAATGAACAGATGTAGATGTTTGGCCAGTTGATGGGATACTCTCAGTATAATGCTTAGTGTCTTGTTTAGGATTTACGCAGGATCATCAGGATGATGACCCTAAGGTTTAATTAAAAATGGGGTTGGTTATAACTTGTCATCATCCTGAGATGCTTTGCTACTACAGTAATCAGACCACATAAATGAATCAGTTTGAATGACTTGCTGATCACTTCTGGGCAGTAGATAGTAATGTAATGCATCTGTAGTCAGGTTGGAACTAAAACCTTTCTTGGGGCCATACCAAAGTTGCACTAGTTTGCAAGCTTCAGCAGACCAGTGCTGTCAGGAAGCTGTGCTGCCAAGGAAATGGAAGAGCCCTGGCCTTTGGGAAACATGCCCAAATTCACCTGACATGCAGGTTGTCTCCCTTTAGTTTGCTAGCTGAATAAAAAAACCCAAACCTCCTTGAACCCTCTGCAGTTCTGCGTGTTTGGTTTTACACTGGAGCTGCTCCAGCCACTACTCATCTTTTGTATTTGTCTTCCAGAAGTGGTTAGTGTTGAATGTGTACTTTTCTTCCATTTCTGAGATGGGGTTCGGCCTAGTAAAATTGCCTGGTGGTAAATGTGAAAAGGAGCAAATGTCCGTGACCACACAGTTTATCAGCAGTCCAGGCTGCCTCCTGTAAGAGGAGTATTTCTAGGGCCACAGAAAATTAGAGCTCAAATGTTCAAAACTTTTTTCCTTCATCTGTCATACACAGACTGGCTGATTTTTTAATAACATCATTTTCCTTTCACAGTGAGGAGAAGCTACTTAATATGACCGTGAAAGAATTTATTCCTTTTAATAACAGAGCATGAGAAATAGTGAAACTATTCTTAGTCAACCTACTTCACAGTGATTATCTGTTTCTTGAAGTTCAAAAATGATGAAGTAAGGGGAAGGAAGCCAGTTTCTTCTCATTGACAATACTGTTTTTCAGAAGGAAAAAAAAAAAAAAACCAAAACCAAAACCCAACCAAAACTATTAATTTTTTTAAGTCTTACAGGGTGAGGAATATTACCTGCTAGAAAAAGACAACACTTTTGTTTGCAGAACAACATTTATGCCAGCCATTATCACTGATGTCTGTGAATTATGTCTGTGTACATAATTTCCTTTAACAGGTACAATGGTCTACCCTTGCTTCTCCCAGATACCTTTCTGGATCTCTCTATCAGAGGATTTGAATCTCATATACGATTTAGAAGTTTTGGGTGTTGCTCTGGTATCTTGGAGAGTTGAATTCGGCCTACAGAGTATGAATACTTAGAGGAAATATGCTAGGTTGTAATAATCGACTACATTGTCTCATTGTAATGATACATGCCTAACAGAATTAAAATTGATGGTTGGAGTAGATGAACTTATAGACACAAAAGTCACATGTAACTTTTGCATGACAGGCTAAACTGTGATTATATAATATATACCTGGATTTTTTGTTGTCTGTAAAGCAAAAACAGTTGGATAGTGCCTGATAAAATGACATTTTAGGCTATTGTAACTATAATTTTTGAAATCAAAAGTTGCTTTCTGTGAAGGGTGCCATTCAGATCTGGTTTGTCCCCACCATCACAGTGCAGTGATAGGGATTTGTAGCTTCAGTATCTGTTGGGCAGAGGTCAAATAAACTGTACTGCAAAGGTTCCATTAAAATCCTGAAAGAAATACCCCCTCATCACGGGAATGTCATGTCCCATGTACAAAGGAGAAAATGGAAAGAAAATGAAGGCAAAAGAACTTTTCTAAACCTGCCTGCTCTTCTGTGAGTACCTCCATGTACAGTTGTTTTTCTGTGCTGTTTTAGACTTTCACTGAATAAAAAGATTCTGTGAAATGTATTAGAATGCATGCTATATTGCAAATATAATACTGATTAGAAATAACATGCATGCTGCCTGGAAATGAAACATAATAGGTATGAATCCAAAGGCTGTATATGTATGTGGTTTTAGAGGGAAAAAAAAAATAACACAGCTGGTGTAAAATATTATGCACTATGGAAATTGATGTAGGGGAACCTGAGACTGAGCACATTCTTTGCTTTAACATGTATTAACTGGTTTTTGGGAGACAGCTTTTATGAGAGTGTGGAGTTTCTCCCTAAAAGTGTAACCTGCTTTAAAACACAATTATCTGTTAGCACACGTATTGATTAGACTAGGTCATCCTAACTCATTTCACCCACTGAGGGTGAGGAAGAAGATTCAATGGTTCTTCCCATTAATACACCCAGGTACAGCAAAAGGAAGATGAACTCTTGGTGTTCCCTGGAGGTAGGGGAGGTAGGCTCTGTAGCATGCCCATTATTTTCCATGTTACTCATAAACAGAATCAGTGTGATGAGGTTCACCAATTGCTACTTTTTCAGTCTAGAATAAGTAATTCTAACTTCTAGCTTGACCAGTTCTATAAAATGAATTTTACCTTTTGAGGCACCTGGTGCGAGGTTTCCATTTATAGTCCAGGACAATATTAACAGTGTCGGGAGCATGACTCCTCCACATAGCAGTCACTGCACCACCTTGAATAACTACCTTGAATGTTCTTGGTTGTTGTTGTTAATTTCATATCTTGTGCTCTTTAGACCCATGGGTATTTTACTTCAAACCCTAATGAAATTCTGCAGGATACTGCCAGCAACTCCGGAGGTTCTTTAGCACCAGGACATATTAAATTTTTGATCTGCCTTTCTCTTGACCAAAGAACCAAATGCTAAATCACAAAATGAAAGTTGTTTTGTACATTCATCGTCATCTTCAGGAATGTGGCTTTCAAAAGCAAACAGATCCATGAAAATACAATTAATGCTACTGTTCTGGGAAACTCTCCATCTTTCTATCATACTTCATATCTTACAAATACACCCATCCACCTTCTCCTGTGGAACTCAAAAATGCTTTATGTGAAGCCAGTAACTGTGCTTTCTATTTTCTCATCCTCAGTATTATGTTTATCCTGCATGTGATAGCTTTGCTGAAGTATTTGCTGTTTACTTTGAATAATTATTCTTTGAATATATCTGTAAGCATAGGTTTGTATTTACCTAGGTAGCTAAATGTCTTGTGAGTGACCCTCAGTCCATATTGGTTTATGCTCTCTTCCTAGAGCCTGTGCCAGCCCACAGGGACTGGCAGAATGACATGGACAGCAACCCACAAGAACACCACTCCCTAGGGACCAGTCGCCTGCTGTATCACATCACGGATGGAGACAATCCTCTTTTGTCACCACGCTGCTCTATCTTTAGCCAAAGCCAGAGATTTAATCTAGACACAGAGTCTGCCCCTTCTCCACCAAGTGCTCAACCTTTCATGATGTAAGAAAATATATTTTAATTCTTATATATTTTAAATAATTTTTGAACAATCCACAATCTTTGACTCTTTGTGTTTTTTCAGTTACTCTAATGTCATAAACAAGAAATTTTCATATTGTAGCATATTTTGACATGGTTAATTTGCAATACCAGAAATAGGATAGAGTGTTTTTTTCAGTCATAACACAGTACAATATCGTTTGAAGTCTTTGTTAATTATAGTTAATGAGGACAGTTTTAAATGTTAGTTAGTAATTAGTCTGATGAGTAAACATAAAACAGAGAGGGTTATCAAGGTATAATACTAGAAATTTCAGCTGTAATAGAACTTGAGTCATTCACTAGATATGAGAGTGTCATAGAACATATGAATAGTTCATATATGTGATCTCCAGAAACCAAGCTGTGAGTTTCAGATGGAAACCAAACTTTCTTAAAAGCTTATATACATAGCTGTCAGCTACATATGAATACTTATCAGATCTATTGATTGTAAACAATTGTAAAAAATCAGAAACTAAACTGCCTTCAAAATGATAATGTTTATTCCCAGTAATCAAAAACTCCCTGATCTTACTTTTACAAATCATATCATTACAGTCTCCTGTTACAGTTGGAAGGTCTGTGAAGTAAGATGTGGGTGTTAAATGTAAATACTGGTTCAGGTTGTGACCTATGAAATTAAACCTTTGAAAAATATTCAGAAATCCCACAATTAATTTAAAAAAAAAGAGAGTGAAAAATGGTGAACCCATTAGTATACCCTAGGGTGTACCTTCAAGCAAAAGCAATTATTTTATGCTTACTTTGTAAAACTAAACTGTCTCTAACCTGTGAAAGACCCTAGCTGCAAATTCTGAAGTGCTAGGGAAGCATAAGTGTGCCTGAAACAAGGCACGGCCCATTACAGCCAGTTCTTTGATCCACCTACTATGCTTTTCATTTTTGCAGGCCAAGAAGTTCTTCTAGATGTAACTGTGAAGAGTGCAAAGAACCACAAACAGTAGCACAACTCACCAAGCATCTTCAGAGTCTCAAGAGAAAAATTAGGAAGTATGAAGAAAAGTTTGAGCAAGAAAAAAAATACCTGGTAAGATAATAATTGAAAAGATGGGAATACTACTAAAGGCAGGCAAGATTCCCAGTATATTTAAACTTACGCAAAACAAAAAGAGAAAGGGTATTTTTGGTAAAATGAAATAGGAAAAACATGAATGAGGGAATCTCTTTTTCTCATCTTTCAGTGTATGCAGTAGTTTTGAGACTCTAATTTACATTTTTCTTTGGATTACCTTTGTTGCAAAATATCCATTTTCTAGATGCATGAGAAGTGCAAATCAGTGAAACATAGCTGACAGGCTTGTGAACCAAAATGATTGAAAAGATGAAAAGCTACTTATTTACTTTGTAGAAGCCATTTGCTTGGAAACTGTTGCTCTGCTGTGCAGATTCCTTCATTCAGGCAAGCTGCCTGTAAGTCTCCAAAGCATAGGGCTCGATAGAAGCTGATACCAGAAATTAGAGAAATAAAAATTGTGATGTGTTGCTGGTGGGGGATTGTTTGAGGTCAGTGGTGTGCTCTGTGCAGCGTATGCAAGATCATTGCTCATATCGAGCTAGTTTGTGTCATGTGAATTGTGCAGTATAAACATATCAAAACATCCATGATGCTAAGGATGTGTACAATGTGAAACAGGGAAGTTTGTGATATTTTATGAATACCTTAAAATGAAAATTAAGCAAATTGTATATTACCTTGTAATCTCATCAGTGACTGCAAACTTAAATGTACATTTGTGAATTGTACTGCCCTATGGTCATCATGTACTTTTAGGACTAAAATCTCATACCTAAACAGTCATCACACTGAGACCAGAAAAGAAATTATTTCAGAGGTTTAATTTTGCAAAACTGCTTTGCCATTTTAAATATCTGAGTTGTGAAGATCTAGTGTAAATTGATTTTAATTTGGAGGCAATTTCTAAATGCAGAGAAAGAAATTATATACAAAGCTTTTGTTGTTTGTTGCTTTTGAAATCACTCTGTTGCACAGGATTTTTTCATTTGATTAATTAAGTAGTTCAGTTGAAATTTTTGAAGTGTTATTTCCCAAGAGAATCCCTGTCTTAACACAGTAAGGGCTTATCCCTGCAAGGGACAGAGTGCTTTAGTTACCATCCTGGCAATCACTGAGGAACTTGACTAACATGAGGTATTTGATCAGTCCTTTTGAAGTCACTGAGATTACTTATCCAATTACTCAGGGGCTTAAATGTTTGGGTTTTTTTTAGGATCAGAGCCAAAATACTCAGATTCATGTAGCACTGTGCCACAATGGGGATGAGTAAGTCGTGACAAATTAGTACCATGATCAAGCCAAATGCACTGCATGACACTACGATACAGCGCAGTTGGAACTATGGACAGTTTTCTAGCACACTGTGTGTGGATAGGTTTTTATCTGTTTGATCGTATAACCATGGATTCCTTCTGGTTTATTCTTCCTTTTTGCTTTACATTCAGCCTTCTCATGGTGACAAGACTTCCAATCCTGAAGTTCTGAAATGGATGAATGATTTGGCCAAAGGTCGTAAGCAGCTCAAAGGTACATAATAGCATGTTGTTTCACTTTATTGCTGAAGTTTTTGGAAGCATGAGTGTACAAGGAATATTTTAGAGTTAGTTTTCTAACCTCAGTGCTCTGCTTATTTGTCACAGTGCATGGCAATAAGTCTCCCAATGACAACAAAGACACTAGGTGATATGACTTGCCTTGATTCCTGAAAGCAGGGATTGAAGTAAGCCGGTTCAACCCTCATAAGAAGGCTAAAAAGGGGAAGGGAAAAAAGATGTGATCTCTCCTTCATCACTATAGACATTCAGGCAAAAAGCAATGTTATTCTGAATATTTTATGAGTGTCTGAAATACAGAACTACAAAGTTAAAAGTGTCCTTGTAATAGTACAAATGTAGGTGCAAAATTTTTCTTTAGGACTGAGGTCACAATTCTAAAGTGTTTTTTTTTATCATAAAACCAGATCTTTCCCTGATATTCGATTTGATCTTGAGGGTCAAGTTTTACTCTTCAGTGTCTGCATACCACTCCATTAATGTCTGTGGGTACATCACATGCTTGCCCTCAAGGAGAATGTAGGCAACGCTGATTTTTTTTTTTTTTAAGACTATTTATAATTTATCTGAATCTTTTTTTTTCCCATTATAAATGGATTCTCACTACTAATTAAATTGTAGTAGTATCTTTTATCTCTGTTTTGGATATAGGTAGTTAAGAGTGTAGATATAGAGGATGTGATTGTGGTAAATAAAGAAATAGAAACTCATCTTTCAGTAAATTTCTTCTGGAAAGTTCTCACTTATATACTATGCTATGTGATTGATAGATTTTTTTTTTTCTTTCCCCCCTTGAAATTTCTGTTACAAATCTAGGAAGGGCAAATGAGAGGAAATGGCCAAACCACACAGTTAACTCTCTGAAAATTATCTCTCTGACTCAACCGTTACTTCAGCTAGCCGGGGGGGGCGGGAGGTCTGGCTGTCATAGATCAGCCTCACTCTCACACTCAGAATGCCTTGATCCTATGAACACCCTTGATTTTATTATCCTGAGTCATGGCACTGCCTTTAAGTGAAGCAAGATTCATGAGGCTCATGAGACAGGTGCAGTTGAAATGAAAAAACACTCAAGTGCTTGTAGGTCCTTCTTCAAGTTCTTAAGGCTTGTCCATCCTTCCTAGCTCTATGAGTACACTAAAAATTACTGGGTTTCCTCACAAACCTGGCCTGTATCCTCAGACTGTCACAGCTAAAAAAATGATGCTACTGTCTCTGCACAGATTTCAATAAATTTAACACACTTGGAGCCATCGATCTCCTGCCTTGCCCAAGGTCCTTCACCAGCCAGGCAAATGCTAGGAACAAAGCCTGGTTTTACGGGAGCTAATTCAGACTTTAATTCAATTTCCTTGTTGCTCTGTGCAGTCCCTAGAGCTCCCAGGTCTTTGGTTTGGTGTCAAGCTAATATACTTACATACTTTACAGCATGCAAGGCAGGTTGCTGACTGGGCAGCTTGGACACGCTGTAACCTGTAGGTCTTCTGCTGGGTTGCTCAGGTGCTCTTCTGCCAGGGGAAGTCATGTAAGCAAAGTGGTTGATTCTCCTTGGGAGGCCCAGCTCAGCAGCCTGGCTGGGATGGCAATGCAGCCTCTGGAAGGGAGGGTTATGGTTTGAACTGCCCTAGAGAAGAGTGGGGTTGGTTATGCAGACCTGGTGTACTTGGCTCCAGTAGCCTGGCAGCTGGCATGGCGGGCGCTGTAGCACAGCTCACCCTCCGCAGCCCTTCTCAGGGGAGAGCCTTTGCTCTCCTCCTGACTTGTGTAGCAGCGCAGGAGGGCAGGCAAGCACAGCTGGGGTGAGAGCCGGGCAGGTGGCTGCAGAGACACTGCCTGTTGTCCAGGAAGGCGTCTGTGCAGGACAGCATCCTTAACAATCCCCGCAGCAGGCCTGGACATGTTCTTCTTTATGCAGACATCAAATCAATTGAGAGTGCATGGGTTTAGTGAGGAGAAGGGGAGAGAGAACATTCTGCTTCCATATCTTCCCCCCCCTGCCCCCCCAAACATCCCACAAATATTCTCAAGTGCTGTTTGTCCTTTTAAGCCCCTTTCCTAACCTCCTTCCCACTGAAATTCTGCACTGATTCCTGCACAGACCCCACTCTTTAACCCAGTGCCTCTTCAGCCCTCACTTTTTATGTCAGAGATGGGGTTGGAAGAAAGAGAGAAGTACGTATGTGCTGTAAGTTTCATTGGCCTGGACACATCTCATCCCTTGACCATTGGATTTCCCTTTAACCAGGTAAAAGATGTTCCATGTTGAAGTGAAGCAGAGTTACTTTCCTACACAACTGTGGTATGATGATAATTTTATGCAAGAAGTAGGGATGGTTTATTGTTTGTAGTGTGAGACAAAACTTCTTTGCAAGTATTTCTAATCTATTTACTTGTTAATTTGCTTTTCAGAGCTGAAACTGAGAATGTCAGAAGAGCAAAACTGTACCTCTAGCCCGCCCCAAAGAAATGATCACTATGAAAGCACTGGGACCTCTAAAGGGACTGGGACACAGGAGGCCACAAGCATGGAACCAGCTCCCTCAGCAGAAGAAACCATGGATAGTGTATTGAGACGATTAAAGGAGAAAAGACAACACTTTAACCTTCCTGAGACTATTAAGGTATTTAACATGTACGGCTGTTTCTTTCAGAACTTTATTATCTGAGGCAGATATTAATTAGTGTGTAGCTGTCTCAGGGTATGCTGGTGCGTGTGCATCCTGTGTCTTCTGGACCTGCAGTGCATTTTCTCTCTAACAAGGTGGGAGCTCTAGTGCAGTTTTCTGAAGTGACTTTTCTGTGAAGAGTTGCACAGGAAAAGAGGTGCAGAAGGTTTTTTCAAATAGTGCTAAGTGCTCTTTGTTCAGAGATGCATGTACAAAACTCTTTGCCAGGCACTGCTGAAACCTGCCGACTTGAGGTTGTGTGCGCAGGAAGCGCATATTCCAGTGTATCCATCTTCAGATGGTGACAGCAAAAGCAATCCTATCTTGACTCCACAGAAACGGCGTGACAAAAAATGTTCCTGAAGTTATTTTGACAATAAATGTCCCCTCTCACCTGAGAAATGCTGAAAGCCTCTGCCTAGTCGATAGCACTGCACTAAGGTCACACGGATAGCACAACCATCCAGACTGCTTTGCCGTTCTGATCTTGTACCTTTCCCTGTGCCGATACTGCCTCTGCTCTTCCACGTTCTCAATTACTCTTCTAAATGTAGGAGCAATATTCCATGAAACATGCTTGCTTGGCTGGGCAATTTATTTTTGTTTTTAAACTAGTACATATTTTTAAATTCTGCTGTACCTTTGCACTCCTGACACATTACAGGGTCTGGCTAAAGCTGTTGTTCTGCAATACGTATTTTCCATAAAAATAATTTTTTGGGGGGGCTATTTTTGCTGTGAAATGATGTTGCTATTCCTGATGCTATATAGCCAAGCAAGACAATATATTCTGTCCTCAATGGTACCTAAGATCTAAATGTTGACAGTAACATTTAGACTCTGGCTGATGAACGAAAATGGGGAGGGGGTGAGGGGGACAATGAGGAGTGAAGAACTACTAAAGAACTAAATGCTAACTTATGCAAGAACTAAGAAATGATTCTGGGTGGATTTCAGTAGCAGAAAGTACCCAGCAGAGATAATTTTTAATTTTTTTGTTTTGCTTCTATTCTTAGTTCTTAAAAAACTAGTTACTGTATAAAAACTAGAACTGTGCATAATGATACCATGCTTCTGAGATCTTGAGCTCTGCGTACATGACTGATTTTTTAATTGTTTCTTTTTAGAATCTACTTTCTTTAAAACCTGAAATGGAAATAGTGTTTCATAACCGGAACTCCTTTGTAAGAAAACAAAATCATGTTGTTCTGTATATAGTCCTAAAATCCCAACAGTGTAGTCTGTATGGTAATCTTTTCAGTTCTTAAATTTTTCTTATTATGCAAGGAGTGAGATCAGATGACACCAAAACAGATCTTAGTGAGGAAATCCTGTCCAGAAAAACTCTCTTATAAGAGTCAATTGGGTGTGGGTCTCTGTCCCACCCATATTTTGAGTAATTAGACTTCCGATTTTCCAAGAGAGAAACTCCTAAATCTGTGCAATGGCAGTGCTGGCTTGAAATACTCTCACGGAGAATTCTGTAATGTAAATTTAATATTTGCACGTTAATATTTTCAAATATTTTTTAATGATCTTATTTATTTTCTTCTTGTATTCTTTTAGAGAGAACTTGTGTTGAGGGAACTGTTTGTTAGCAAAGGTGTTTAATAACAGTTATATGAAACTGCTATGAAACAGAGGCTTGACAAGAAATAATATGAAGTCGAATTGATCTATTTCAAAATGATATATTTTAGTAGGGCCTTAAGTATAACATTACTAAATTGTTTTTTGATTATGACTCACTCTGGACTTTTGAGGGAGAATGAGGCTTATAGCACTGATGATGTGAAACGAATCAAGGATGTCTGCTGGTTACAGCAAAGATCAAAGTCTTCATTTCAGCTACAGGCAACTTTGGGGTTAATGTAGATATTTCATATGTGCAACATTTTATTTTTTATATAACATTTAGATTCTGTACCAGAATCCGAGCTAGATTAATAGTAAACCAAACGTTTCTTTTTTCAAGTTTTAGTTATTTTGGGCAAGGATAGTGTTTCCATAAAAGCCTGCTGAGTTCTCCCCTGAAGTTCAGCTGTGGAAAGCCTCTTAAGGCCCTGCTGAAATAGAAATGGCAGAATGCATGTCCTTAAGAGAGGTGCTGAGTAAAATCCTGACCCACCCAGCATGTCTAAAGAGGACAAATGTTAAGATTTGAATACGAAATAGCAGAATGTGGCTTTCAGAACAAAACACCACTCCTGCAAAAAAGCCTATGAGTAAAGATATCAAATGAGAAGACGTAGGGAAGATTGGGATTGGCCTGTGAATGATTCGGTAACCTGAAAAGGGATGGCCACGTGTTACTATTTGTGTCATTAGCTCCTTGTGCTGGGAACGGGTGATTTATTTAACAGTTCACCTCATTTTTACGTACAAGGCCTCAGAAAAAAAACTGACACCATGAATGTAGGCGTTCAGGAGCCAAAAGGCAAATTGACATAATTTGAATCATATTATTCAAAAAACCACCAAATCCCCAAAACCCAAATCCAGAAGCCACCTCCTGACTTTTAAGCCAATCCGACTGTGTAATGGCTGGGGATGTAATTGCTGCCTCAGTCACAGGGAGGAGGAGCAGCAGCCCTGCGGTGCTCGGCTCTGGTCCGCCTGCCAACGTGGCCCTTCGCAGTGGGGCTACAGTCAGGCTTGGCCGGACCCTCAGCTGGAGTAAACTGGCAACCTTCTATGGATGTCTCATGTTGCCTGTCTTTGAAATATTTCTTACTATTTTTGTGTTAAGTGCTGCTTTGTAATGAGCCGCCACACATCCCCAAGCGGCAGAGTTAGTGGGCCCTGGGAACCCGGGCTCAGTGCCTGCACGGAAACAACGCGCTGCTCCCGAGTGCACGGCCTCAGCCAGGCCCAGCCCTCGCTGTCACACTGTCTGTCCGCAGAGTCTGCGTCTTCCGTCTGCAACAACAACCGCGAGCTGAAAAGGCACAAGCATTGAGGGAAATGACTAGTGAGGAAGACAACCGTATGCAGTATTCTGTGTGTCTTTGTCTCAAGTTATGAAAACCAAACTACTACCTTAGCTTTACCTGTAGTCTCCTTTTTCTTTCTCTATATGCAACAAACAGCTTCTGCCTTGTGTTTAGTTTGACCATTTGCCGTCTGTCCCCCAAGGCTTTTCTCCAACTGGTTCACTTTATGTATCTGTCCTCTCATTACTGACCCGCTTCAGTTCATCTCCTCCATGGCTATGAAGCAGTGTTTTTATTTAATTAGCATTGAATTTCATGCTGCTGTATGCAGCCTACAGTCCTAACATGTCTCAGACAATTCTGTACGTTGTGATTTCACCTGCCTTCTCTGATTTTGAAATTATCAGCTCAGATTTCAAACTTAGCTGAACACAAACCCATCTTGAGACTGCTAATAAAATGAACTAATGAATTAGGCCCAAGTGCTAAACACTCCTGAGATTGTTTCGCATATGTAAAATCAATATTAATGATCTCTCCCTGTTTCCTCCTAACCATTCAGCTGCTCCAGGCTTAATAGTTTTTGAAAGAATTAACCTTGTATTAATTGCAGAACTAGCAATAAATAAACAAATTAGCTACTTTATAATACTCCTGCATTCTAGTTAGCAGCTCTCCTCTTAACACAAATGACAGATAATTTTGGAGTGATTAACTCATGCAGACCTTTAATGCAAAATGTGATTAGTGGTTTTGCACTATTTTTGCATTTGAGCAGCAAACAAAAAAGGTTTTGCTCCTGCTGCAGTTAATAGCAAGGCACTCTGATATTAGAAGAGCATTACTTCTTCAGGGCTTGATATCTTTTTTAAAAGTAGAGGTTAATTATTAAAAATACTTCTCCAAGTCATTAATAGAAAACCCTAGTCATCGACTTTCTTGCAGAAAGGCACCCTGCCCACACCCTCCCCCCCGCCCCAAACACCATCGTTCTTCGCATTACTTCATTGTGGTGGACGAGCTCGCCTCCAAACCTCCGAACACTTGGCCCTAATTCATACAGATCTGTCGTGATCTGGCAGAGACTGTGGCAAATGACATCAGCCTCACATGCTCCTTGCCATCCCTACCCAGATGAAATATGCTAGTGTCAGGAGCAGATCATCTTGGGAAGAGGGGGAAAGGGAGAGGAGGAGACAAATACCAGTTAAGCTGTGTGCTCCCTGCAGCACCCACCTATACACATACTGGTGTATCACCAACACTGACAAATTGCATTGTTGAAAAATCTACATTCTTCTTTCTAGTATCAGTGATTCATATTGTGATTTTTTTGAACAGAGATAAATGGCTCGTGTCAGGTGTTCAGCCCAGCAGAGTAAGAACTGTGACTGAGGAAGAAAGCCCACCTCCATTCCCATTGTTATTAAAGGGCTGCCCTTTCTGCAGCTTCCCCATAGCAGTTCTACAGATCCATACTGTCCAGGTGTAACTTCCTGCTGGCTGGTCAGATTGTTCTTCCATTTCATTTTAGAGACAGCACCTCTTTCTGGTATGCTCAGCATTTATGGGGTGTTCACCATAGCATCACAACAATTGGATAATTAGGGATTTCATTGTGAATCTATATTCCACTCCATAAATGGATTGTGTTTGCACAGCTGAAGCTTTCTGTTCTTCAACCCTTACCAGCGAAGTCAAATCTATTTCTCTTTTTTGATGAATAATCAAAAAGTTGAGGAATGTCCTCTCTGCATTTTTGCAAGTTTCTGAGTATTTTGTCTAGAATGGTGGTTCTTCTCATCTGTTAAAACTAAATCATACTTAATATATAATGGGGAATGCTATCTATGATTTATGAACTGATCTGGCAAATAGAAGTCAATAACACACAAATCTCATTAACTGATATTACCTAAATATTGGAAAATGTTCTAGGAAAGTACTGCACTGGTATCTGTGGGAGCTCAGTGCCAACATCTTCCACTCCTATGCTGCAGTCATCTTTTGTGAACCTGCCTTTCCAAAACCCAACCGATGAGCTATAACTCACATGCATGCCATTTGGCTGTGATATTCGAGCAAAAACCTTGGCTTGTTTAGACTTTCTGTCAACCAGTATTCCTAGAAAAAATTTTCAGATTCAGGTTCTGATTGAGCAACACACAAAGGTTTTTGCCTTACTGACTAAGACCATGGTTTGTGCCCTTGGAAACTTTCCAGGTAAGGATGCAGTGTTCTGTCAATAGCCCAATGCTGCTTCCTGACTTTAAGCTTGTTAAATTGCTTTCGTAGAACAGTAATTTTGAAAGAAATCGAGGTAATCAAGGATTAGATCTTTATATAATGACCATTAAGAAAAATAAGATTCCAGTCTTTCAGTATGTTTTCATTCATGCATCTTTCTCCATAAGAAAAAGCACAAGTTCAGGCCCCAAAGACTCCACTTTGGCCAGACAAAGTAAATACAGTGCATTTTGCACCGGTAAAGGCCTAACCTAAAGCCTGCTCTAATCAGCAGAAGTATCTCCATAGCTCTCATCAGCTCTGCTTTAGGCCTTGAGAGAGTAACATGTACTTTGATTCATTTAAAACTTCAGTCATGTAAATTTGGACTCTATTCTTGCTAAGTTAATGCCAAGTCCCCATTGACCTCAGTGCAGACAGAAACAGAATTCATTATTAATGTTTATCTGGGGGGAACAGATTATTAAAAAGATATGTACCTGTACCCTTGTCATGAAATCCTGACTCATAATCTTATAAATAACTTTTTTAAATAGGATATGACAAAAAAGCAAATGGCTTTGGAAAAAATCAGTCTTCAGAAATGTCTGCTATATTTTGAGAGTATTCATGGACAACCTGTAAGTATACCATGGAAAGATAGGTAAATTTAAAATTATCTAACTTCTTTAACAAATATTTTTGAACTCATATATTAAATACATTTAGATGAATTTTACATGATTAACATAATTTTAGTTATTTCAAACTCATCTTCGGGTATAAATGTTATTACCTGATAATGATGAATTTGGTTTGTATTTTAAAACATGAAACAAAAAGTTTCTAGTGGCCCTGTATCTCTCTTCATGATTGGACGTTGCAAGTTTTGATGATAAAGGTGGAGGATTATATATCCACAGCAGACTTGGCTCATGCATACTGTAGCTCTGCTATGACATATGAAAGGTTAGAATGCTTAGCAGCTTAGAGAGGTTTGTACGGCACCCTCTGAGACATGAACTACAAAAGTGACATGACCTGTCATCTGTGCTTTCCTTTATTTCAGAGCAGCACTTAAAACTATTAATTAAAAGCCTTTCAAGGAACTTTACTACTGAATGTCGGTACAAAACAAAAAATTGCCACCACTGGGGAGATTATGATATATGTGTCTATACACAACTGAGGAATTCCTGTTTGATGTCTATGTCTGTATTCTTATGACTGTCTCTGTTTCTGACTACTAATTGTTGTGGCAGAGGAAAAGGGAAGTGGCACCAGCATGTATTCAAAATATGCCAGCTGTTAAAATTAGTGATCTGAATCTGATCGCTCAGCATCTTGGATAAAATCATTTTTGTCCATCTTCTTTGGGCTTGGAATGAGAGCTGAGGGATGGAGAGAATGTATACGAAGGGTATGAAGAAATGGCATTTCCTAAGAAGGAGAACAAAAAAGAAATTGAGCTGTTAGTGCGATATAGAGGTAAACAAGACCTGAGGATTCAAAGCTAGAAAAGATAATAATAGGGCCTGCTTTGTAGCACGGCGTTCAGAGAGGGTGTTTCTTCTCAAGGTTGAAGCAGCTCTATAACCAGCTAAGAAAGAGGATGCTAACTGCACAAGGAAAGAGGTGATCAGTGATACTAAGCTGCCAAGAGGGAATCCTAGGACTGCCAAACAGCTCTGACTTAAGGTCACAAAAAGCTCAGAGAGAGTCATGAATTTAAAGCAGGGAAATGGAAGAGAGGCAAGATTTTTACATCTTTTTTTGTTGTTGAAAATAAACCAAGAAATCTGGAGATAGGGCACACAATTAGAGTTGCATACTCAAAGAAGCAAATTTTAATCTTGTATCTATAACAATGCATTTTCCTGAGGGAAAGGGGTAAAGAGAGTCTGTGTGCATCCTGGGCACCAGAACAGGTGGAGAGTGAGGCTAGCAAGGCCCAAGCTCAGCAGCAAGTACAGGCCCTCTGCCCAGTTCAGAGCTGGAGAGGCCCAGGACAGAGAGAGCTGCCAGGGAAGTGCACGCAGTTTGTAAAAGCAGGGTGGGTTGATGAGCCGGAGAAGGCAAATCGGTGACTGCCCAGGCAGAGGCACTCCAGTGACCTTTGCTAACAAAACAGGCGTCTCCCTGCTGTCAAAGAGGTGTCCCAGTGCAGAAAATGGATTTTCACAATACTTGAACATTGACTGCTGATGAAGCCTCAAGATTCCCTACTTTAGATGGTTCAACCAGCAGCCCATGCCATGCCTGGTTGTTCAGCAAATATCACACTGTAGCATTAGCAAAAGGTTAATTTGAATGGAGTGCACTGGGATTCCAAGAAAATAATCTGAAATTTAGCCTATTATCCAAAAACTTTGATGGTTTGTTTGGGGTTTTTTTGTTTGCTTTAAAGCAAATAGCAAAACTCAGTCCTAGATAATGATGTCACAGTTATTGTAGAAACCTCCTTTGGGAGTACAAAGAGAGAACCCATCAGAAACCATTATCAAGTTGCTGCACATTCAGAGTATTATGATTACAGTAGCCTTGAACCACAGCGGAGAGTGCTGGTGACGATCTTTGCCCTGCTGATGTATAGCACGGATGAGCCCCATCTTTAGCCAGACTTACCTCAGCAAAAAGTCAGACAGAGAGGGCACTGACTAGGTTTAAAACAAAAAATGATCTCTTCTGACTTGTTTGGCATTTCCTGGTGCTCTCATTTGTCGCAATCAAATGGAACGTGAAGACTGGGGAAGAGAGGTGGACTAGCTGGGATGGATAGGCAAGCCCTGACATTCTGCAGTGAAGCATGCCTCTAGAAATAGTCAATGGAACTACTCAGTCGGCCAGACATAAATACACAGTGTCATCAACCTGCGTTTGTCTACCATCACCCTTACTCCTGCTGACCAGGTGTTTGTCTGATTCTGAGCAACTCTGGACTATTGTCCATGCCACCAGCCAGTCTGTGTCTCTTCAAACCTGCTGTGTGTCCCCTCATCTGATTGCGTGTAGCTAGGCTTCAATGCAGTAGCGCAGATGCAGTGCCAAAAGATAGTGCAGTTGTACCCAGTGCGGGTTGAGAGGCATGCGAGTTGAGGAGCAGGGGCTGATGGTGGACTAGTTTGCACATGACTCTGTTTTGACATTGAATCACTGAGAAACATGTTGTTTTTCTGGGTTTTGTTTGTTTTGTTTTGTTTTGCTTTTTTCTTGTGGGATTTGCTCTTTTTTTCCCTTAATACAGTAAGTTGGTCTACTGCACAGCTAGTTTCCATAAGGGTTTTTTTTGTATTTACAAGTATTTGTGGCTGGATCAGGCTCTTAATACCTGATCTAAAATAATATTCTCCTCCAATTCAATGCTCCTAGCGGTCATAAAAGAGCAAGAGCAAACTAAATGAACAGCCAGTTAATCCCAATTGTGGACGACAGCTCCAGCGAGGGATACACACAGCAATTCTGCATGGAGACAGCTCACTCACTCAGGCTGTAAAGCTGTATTCTCAGCGCTCTCCATCCTGCTGGGCCGCTGAGTATCTTGTCCCAGGCAGACTGTCACATTACTGGAGCTAGGCTGTTGCCATTATTACAGTGAGTAAGTGAGTGAGATATCAATGCAATGCCCAGTAGAAGCATATCTGAACTCTTACAACTCTATTAGCATCTTCACAAAGAGACAGAGAACAGTTTACCTTCTGCCTGGGCGGTGTGGCTCAAGGAAGTAAGGAAGCCCCATTGGGTGTTTTCCATTAGAAAATAGATTGCCATTGTCCTTTTTAGAAATTGTACAGATTAAACTACAGCTCCTGTGGAGTATCTATGGAAGCAAAATACGTATCAGCTCATACTCTCCTAATACCTTTCTCAGTTTCACAGGAGCAAGTGAGAAATTTATTTATTTATTTTTTGGTTTTAATTTTGGAGGAGTATATTTTGTTGTGATTTCTCTTTAGGTAACTAAGCAAGAAAAGAGTCTCATGAAACCTCTTTATGACAGATACAGAATTATCAAGAAACTTCTCGCAACTCCATCTTTGATCACAACAATTGTAAGTTGGAATGAATTCTTATCCATTGTCAAGAAAACATACTAAATGCTGTGTCCGATTTGTACCTGCATGTCAGTTTGGCAGCAATAGAATTACAGATATTTGAGGAATCTGCTCATTGGTTAATACAGGGTGTTGATATTTCAAATAGAGCAAATGTTCTGTAAAATTCAACTTCTAAGCATGCCAGAGGTTGTAATGTACAGGAGCAGTTTCTGAGGCAATCACTTCAAATGACTGGGTAAGAAATCAAAGGCTGGCATTTGTTTTCTATTATGGCTAACATATGCAACACAGAATGTAACCTATCTCTTTCCATGAAGCACTACCTGTCACTACAGCCGTCTTCTACATTTTATTGACAATGCTTTTATCAATCACATATAACACATAAGTATAATTTGTAGCACTTTGATAATATATCAATGTAATGTAACAGTACCAGTCTCACTGTTAGTACTGGAATCTGGCTAATTAATTAGCATGTCTCTATCAATCTAATAGTAGGCGGGGCTGGAATGATTTTAAAATTTGAACTAATGTCTTGTTAGATGACAGTGGAGCTTTAGATCTCTTTGGATAAAAAAAAACATCCTGCTGTAAATCTTTGTACACATGCACACAAGTATTTTACTTAAAAATTTAACTGAAGTTCCCTTGTGTTACTTCTTAGGAGCTTTGCTCCATGGAGTTTCTAAGTTTAAGCCTTAATTTCAAAAGCTCAACTTTTCTTCCAAGGATGAAGGAACGTGAGGAAGACAGTGACATCACTATTTTTGGTAGTTAACATTTGTAGCTATAAAACTGTAGAAGCTCTACCTCCAACTCTTGTTACAGTCAGAATTTCTGAACGTAATACAAACAGCAGATGGTATATGAGAGGAATAGACATTCCAGCAAGACTGCATTGCTTACACAAACACAGAATGTGCTCTAAATCTTTGCTACTTATAAAGGTTTTTGTGTAAATAAAAATAAAATGCTAACTGGTGATACTCAGAAGCAGGGCCAGCTTCTGTTCTCTTTAGCCATGGTGGACAATACACTGTTAATACCGTGAGCCCCTTGAGAGCTCTCGTGAACAGTCTCGGGTAGACCTGGGTAAAGCGTTCAATATGTGTAATCTCTTTGAGTGAATACATCCAGGAAGTTAGATCCTAATTCTTTACATTGTCATCCTGTTAATTGTTTTAGCATTTTTATGTAAACAACTAATTTAATAATGCTTTACATTTTACAAGCAGGAGGAGGAAGACTCAGACGAAGACCATTCTCAAAGCAGCCATGAGTTATCATCTAGTCCAATGTCTTGCCTTCCTGTCGATGAGCACCTGTGTTACTCTCAGGAGGAGAGTGAGCCTGCCTATGTTTCTCCTCTGGATGAGAAGCAAGTTTTCAGGCAAACAGCCTTCTCTATGTCCAATTTACATGAAGCAACAATGTAAGTTCTGTCTTTTTTCTTCCTGACTATTTTAAAATATTTCCTGTAGACTTTGTAAATGAAACATGATCCATACTTATTGCATGGAAATAGTCTATACCAAAGAAGTGATTCAATGTTTTCTTACGGGAGAAAAGAGGCAGAGGATATTTGTTTTTTGGGCAGCATACCTGTGGTCTGAGCTATTTATTCAAACAAACAACTTTGTGCCTGCTAAGGCCATGAAAAGAAAAGTGAAGGAGTGTAAGTAGACAGGAGAAATAACCACATATACAGATGGTAGCTATGCCATAATGACATAGTAAAGATATGTGGACCTACCTATAATAGCTGCAAAACTTTTAGATGTCTAACTACTTATGCTCTTACAAAGCAGGCATAACACAAAGCACAGTTTGGCCAAGCAGGATGGTCTGCTTTTGTGTGTGTGTGTACAAAAAAAACAGCAACACGTGAAGGATCATGCAATACATGGTCACATGGGAGGCCACTGAATGCATGTAAAATCAATTTCTTCCTTGCATAAGAATAGTTATTAGTGTCTGGATGCCCAGAAAACTTAATGCCACCCTCCTACCCCTATTAAAAAAAAAAACTGATTTGTAGTTAAGATTTTCAGGTTGCATGAGACAACAAATCTTGAGATGCACATGGGCTGTTATTACTCAGCCCTGAAACTTGCTGAAGGCTGTGCCTTCCAGGAACAGACACGTTCTCATAGCTTATGGGATGGTATCTTTTTCTTGTGCTTTGATTGGGTGCTCTTAGATGCAGAAAGGAAGTTGACTAGGCTCTATCAAACTTGACAGTAAATAAAAATGTCTTTTTTTTTTTTTTTTTCCACTATGATGTAGCACAACAATGTATGCAATAGTTTGCTCACAAATGCTGTGAAGATACTTCTATGCATTTTGTATGGAAATTTTTTTTTTTCCCTAGGGGAAAAAAATACCAGCTGCATATGTCATAACAGAATTCTTCCTGTGCTTAAAAATCTTAGTCGCCAAATACCAGCTAAAACATGGCCTCCAAAAATGTTGCTTCTGAGTACCACTAGCATTTCCACTGCATCACAGTAATGCTTGGAAACAGCTGCTTTTAGGAGTAGAGCTTGGATATTGACTTTATTAACGCAGTTACAGACATGCAAAGCATTTCCTATGAGATGCTGTGCCCTGTCAATGCCATTAATTCCACACAGAATTAAGACCACTAGGAAGACTCAATCCTGAAAGCTTTTCCTCCCATGTTGTCCATAGAGCCTCTGCCTTCACTTTAACAGAAGGGTGAGCATACAGGCAAAAGGGAAGGAGCACACCTGTTTACTGTGTGTGCTGGTACAGCTAGTTATAGCTATAGTTGCTGGGATGTGGTGGAATGACTCAGGACACTGAGCTCAGTGCCTGCTTGTGGCCTATAGCAGCAGGCTGCTTATTACCCAAAGCCACAGCTTTTACAATATTTCCAAGTACATGGGGGGGTTTTCATGTTCTTGTCTCTGTTTTACAGGCCTGTTCTGCTTGAACAGCTCAGAGAAACAAGAGCAGACAAGAAAAGGCTTCGCAAGGCTCTGAGAGAGTTTGAGGAACAATTTTATAAACAGACAGGAAGGTAAAACACCAGCTCAACAAAAGCCCTCTCTTTTGCCCCTTTGGGCTCCTGTGCAGCCATGTTTGTTTCTGCTCGGATGGGTACTCTTAGGTGGGCAGGCCAAAGAAGCTGCAGCTAGGGACTGGAAGATACCATGGTGGTGTCTGGTCTCTGTGGAGATGTCCATCACCCTGCTTAGCTCCTGCAGGATGTGCACATCCCTGAGGATGGGCTGCACCTGGGGATCTTCCAGGGCATGCCTGCAATGGGTATAAACCCCGTCTGAGCGCCGGATCTCTCCTGAGCTGAAGGGAGGCTGCTAAAGAGTTTTTCTGAGGACGTCAGTCTGCAGGGATTACACATGGCCATTGGGCCATTTTTAAAAGGCCAGACTGAAAAACAGAAGCCACCATTTCGTTCACCCATAGATAAATCCTGGCTACTTTTCACTCTTTGTTTATCCTCCTCGCTTCAATAGCAAACTTGTTTGCTGCAAACCATGGTGGATATAGGCATGCAGTATTCTGGTAACAGTTTTCAAAGCACTATGTAATAACTTCTCTGCACATTTGAGAATGAATGAAGTAGTTACGCTTGCGTAGCTGAGAGGAACAAACATCACCTGGTATATGAAAATTCAGTATCTTAAACACTTTTATTTCATTTCTGTCTATTAGAGCTTTTTGGGCCTGTCAAATTATCTTTAGTCACCTACAGTTAGGGAAAAAAAAATTCCAATGTAAACCTTGTTAGCTGTTGCAGAATTAATTTTAAAGATTGTTTCTGCTCTTACTCATAAAAGTGATGGCACTTCTATTTGCTCATAGGAGTCCTCAAAAAGAAGATCGGGTGCCAATGGCCGAGGAATACTCCGAATACAAGCACACAAAAGCCAAAATCAGGCTCTTGGAGGTTCTCATCAGTAAGCATGATATTTCCAAAACGATTTGAAGTGAATGCAATGCCATGATATTGTTCTCTAGCAAAAAAACCAAGCAAACAGGTAATGAAAAAGCGAAAGTACTTTTACAGGTCTTGGTCTGCTGCACAATTATTTGACACACTGAGATTTTTTGATGCACTTTACCAATTATACTAGCTGGGATGAGCGAGATGCAAGAATATTAAGCATGGGTGAGTGGACTATAGTCTATATTTTTTCCTTTCGAAAAAGCCTTGAAGTGCACTGTGAGAATGTTAGAAATTAAAAGGACGCTGAAGTATGGTAGATCCTTAGTTTGACCTGCTCTTAGTTTTAAAGAGTTTTTAAAAGTGTGAGGAAATGCTCTCCAGGTTTTTAGTACATCTTAGTAAGTGATAATGTACCACACATTTTTTTCCAGAATTAACATGCACTATAATTACCTATTAATGTCTGTTCTCAATGTGCTGATTCACTAGATTAAAAGAAACATGAGCTTAAAACAAATGAAGGAAAAACTCTGTCTTTCAAGACAGAGTTGCCATTCGATTCCAGTAGCTTCAAAGAAAGGTGCATGCAAAGAACCAGCACCAGGATGTGGTCTAAAATTCTGGGTGTAGAGCAAAGTGATGCTGCCTATACAAAAAAAAGAAGGATGGAACGTGACTGCCAAGTGGAACTACGGTGTTTTTTCAGAAATAAAATGTTTTGCAAAATGAAATAGACACAGTTTACTGGGAAGAGATAAAACATGTACTGGCTGCTGTCCTTTTCACGATGGTTCACGGGACCTGGCTCACAGTACTTAAAATTCAGTAAATAGATCAACTACATGCTAATTTTTATTTCTGTACTAAACTTTGCACTTTATTTTGCCTGACACTATAACATTTGCTTTTCTAACTACCAAAGCTTGTTTAGACGCATGCACTTTGTAAAATGTCTAAGTATTTCTTGTGTTACAAATTGCCGCATATATATATATATTAAAACAAGACTAGATTATTGCATTATGCTAAGATATTTTGCATAGATAAAGTACATGGTATATAATTGAGTGTCACAGTTATCTGATGAGGAATGCTAGACTTCTTGTTTACTAAAAACAAGATTATAAAAAAAAGATATTTTTCCATTGGAATTATGCATCTTTCTTAACTTTCAGAGCACCACACTTTGTAATATTAAGGAGATTTTTTTTCACTATTTGTGATAGACCATTTGTGTGAAAAGTGGACTATTAACAGAAGGATTATCAGTGGGTTTTGTACTAGAAGTGAAAACCAGGGATTCTGGGTAATACCTAGCCGAGACATAAAGGAAGAATAACTAAAAAAAAACCCAGAAACAACAAAAAACCAGAGACTTGAATAAGTTGAATCATGTTTAGTGTTTTGCTTTAACTGTCATTTTGTATTGACCACGTAGTATAAGTAACCTTTTTTCTATCTTGGTAAGATTTTCATTTTATAAAGCCTATTATGTATCAACCATGTTTGTATTTATATTGTACGTAATGGCTTGGCATGATTTTGAAGACGTACACATTTTCAAATAGTTTGGAGGAAAAAATATGAACACTAAAAAAGGAATTTTTTTATTTCTCAGAGGTTTGTCGTTTCAGTGTACTGACTTAGTAATTTATAACTTAACTTTTATGAATCAGAAATGGTCTCCTTTGTAAATCTGTTTTAATTAAAGTCATCTAGAGCAACAGGAACAGATACAGAGCTATTTGAAGTTTACAAACTACATCTTTGATAAGGGAAAATGATTTCATGACATATGTATACAATTGATATTAAAATGTAATCTATATATTCTATATGATTGTATAGTATTTTATACAACAGTACAAATAAAATATTTTTCTATTATATTTATTATGTCAAGACACAGTTTCTGTTTTCAGTTAGCTAATATAAATAACATAAATAACACTGTCAAACAACACGTTGGAAGTGCTGACATTTCTAGGCTCTGAAATTTAAATCATGCTGCAATTACAACCTTTCATGCTGTTTGGCGTTATCCCAGTATTTGTTCAGTAGTTAAAATGAATGCATATTTAAACACCATTTATAAGCTGTTATTTTTATTTTGCTAAAGCAGTTTATATAGGATTTTGTTATGTTTGGCAAGAAACAGAAAACAATTTTTGCAGCATCTAGGTATAAATGGTTGCCAGAAAGAAATCCAGGACTTCTAATCATTTAAAGCATCGGGGGAAC
>NW_009631581.1:251-33071 GCF_000690535.1 Cariama cristata | reverse complement strand
AAAGAGGGAGAGAAGAAATACTAAAAATGCTATTGGAGATTTTGAAGACTCGTGTTTGCTTTTGGTGACTGCGGCATGTGCATGCTTCTGACAAAAACGTCTGACTATGGAAATGGGCAACAGAGGTTTGAAGGCTCCTAAGTAATGAGGGAAGTTCTAACGTCCAACACTGATATTGCAGGTCTTGCAGCTGGGATCTTTCTTTGCGTTAGCAGTAGACAAGCTCATTAGTTGGTGACCAGTAATTTCCGCAACAGTGCCGAGGGAGAGATCCACAGGATCAGTGTAAATTACTTCCAAAATAACATCCTGGGCATGATGGTAAACCATGACGCCATCTTCTTCATCGCAGGTCAGAAATTTGTTATCTTTTATATTTAGTTGAGGAAGGCGCTGCTTGCAGAATTCGTCTCCTGGTGATCCAACAGGGGCAATAACGAGAATGACGTAGTGGTAGGCTGTGTACATGCAGTAGAAGTCTCCAAAGTACAAGTTAGTATTTGGGTTGAAGAGTTTTTCAGCTGCAATCTCAAACCTGTATCTTCCATAAGGGGAATCCTGTGGTGGCTTCCCAGTGTTAAACTCGGTGTTGCAGCTAAAGAAGATGCCTTCCAGCTTCCCGCTGATTGGAGAGCCGTGGCTGCCACTGTTATCCTTAACAGAGGGCTGCATAGCATTCCCATGATGCTCTCTACAAATGAATGACTGGTATTGTTTATTTTGAACACATCTTAAAGAAAAAGTGGAAAGTTAGGACGTCATGTTGTTTGGTAACAGTACTGAAGGGACACAAAGGAAAACGGTTACACTGAAAACTGTGGTTAGTGTCATGATCTGAGGACCAGACTCGGAAAGAGCTAGAACAACTCCCGCTCAAGGGGAAAATCTGCTTTTCCAGTCTGGCTTCTCTGTCAGCTGTGAGCTGTGTGGCTATTATATGCAGGCAAAGAATAGCACAAACAAAAAAGCCCCCAACCACCAATATCTTTAATTAGCTGATTTGTTCAGCCTTCCACTACAATTCTAACAATAAACACATTTTAGTTTAATCACACATTGAAAATTGCAAGTCAATCTCAATAAGCTGAATATAATTTTTGTTAATGTATATTTTTAGCATAGGCAGTATGTATTTCATGTAGAGAACTGCCAGTGAAAGTTATTTCTGAATAGTGTTTTTTCAGAGAGCTTGTAGGAAGGAATGTACTGTCTGCCATAGTTTCTTTCCCCCAAATGATAATTTTGGGTCTAATTTGTCTACTGCTGACTTCAATCAGAGCAGAGCTGGGCATTTTAGGTATTATTAGCAAATTAGGTAATTTGATTAGTTTCCACTGTGGTTGGTATCCAGCTTCTGCAGTCACTAGTCCTAAGGGGAGAAAATGTACAAGACTGATTTTTTTTTTTTTTTTTTTTTGCAAGCTGAGCTCAGTTTGGTTCCAGTGAAAAGAAATGTTCTATGTAACAAGTGAATTTTTAAACTCCTAAATCCTAAATTGCACTTAGCAGCATCAAGCTGCTAAATTTAGGGGAATGGTCCAAAACACCCCATCTAATCCTCCTTAGCACCTGAGATTTTATGTATAGCAGGATGTTCCCCAGAACTTGTGTCCCACACCTCTCTGGAAGTGCCACAGTGACAGCTTTAGCTTGCTCTGCACCTGCAACCATGTGAGAGCAGAAAGGGAAATATTCCCTTTTGTAAGTAAATCCTGCAAAACACCAGATTTACTAGACAACCTTAGAAAATGCCTTTATACACATTGACAGACTAAAAATGCATGACGCTGAAGAATCTTACATCCCCCTCTTGCTTTACTTTTACTCTTTTTTTCTGTTTTTACTACTTTCCTTTCTTCCTTTTTTTTTTTTTTTTTTTTTTTTTTTTTGAGGAGAAGGGAAACTAGACAAGAAAGCCAGGTCTCCCTCTGCTTTTAACTTGCAACAGCTCCAGGTAAAACAGTGCTGTGTGGGAGAAGGTTTTACTTGGTTAAAGCGGGAAGGCAGCAGTCAGAGCAAGCAAATTCAGTGTATACATACAAAACAGCTCTAAATCAACTCAGTAATGTCTCCAACTGCGATTTTTTCATTATTTCTAATCTTCTCAGCGGCATATCTTAATTTGACTCTCAGATAAATGTCAAAAGTTTTCTGGGCCATTCAAACACTACATAGTGATTGTCTCAAGCCCTATTTCACAAGACATTCATTGGGGTGGGGGGTACAATTGCTATTTCATGGCTGAAGCGACTAGGGGGGTGGGTGGGGCAGGGAATCAGCTTGTGAATAACCACCGCCTCTGCAACCTGAAAAGCCAGGCTTCTTGCAGTTCCATTTCTGTGGCAAGATACTGACATCCAGTGGCCAATTAGGCTAATTATAGGTCACTCTTCCTGGGGATGTGAGCTGCTTTATGGCGCTCCCAGCAGAGGTAAGCAGCAGAACGGCTTGAACACTACTTACAAGCTCACACTTCAAACCCTATGTTTAGGGGTTGCAGCTTCAACACCGTGACAGTTGCTTGTTTGCCAACGCTACTAGAGTTATTCGATAAGCTTTTTCAAGCTTGTTTACTAGTTATGACACCGTAGAGACCATTGGCAGGCATGGTATGACAAGGAATTTTTCCTAAAAGGAAGCATGTGGTTAGAGTTTTTAACATAACATTCAGAAGGGTGTATTGTGGAAGGACTAGCCCTTGTGACCATATTAGCACATTTCTGATCAGAAAAGGCAACCATCAGACAGTTACAGGTATTCTAGCTTCATACTGCCCTGGTAACACACAGCTGTTTGTCTCTTTAACTAGCTCACCAACAAGGGAAAACGAGCTCCTCGCTATTTGTATTCAACAAAGAAAGAACATGATAGGAGGGAGGGGAAGAGGTACAGTGCAGTCAATTAAAATCACATCTGGCAGAACAAGGCCAAAACCGCAGCTATAAACGCACCTGAATGGCAGTTTTCAAAGCTCTATGAACACAAGGGCAGGTGCACTATGATTACATAGCTGAAAACAAGTCTATATGAGAACCAGAACCACCACAGGCGTTTCCCTTCTGCGGTATCTAGTCCAGGATGGCAGCAGAGATTTGCAAGGACCTCAAAGAGCCTCAACAACTGCAATTGATTCTCTACTTCCATTGAGTTTTGCAGCTCGCTTTGTCACTATGTGCAAGAAAATAATTCTTCCAAAACAGAGACGGGAAAGAGCAACCCCCATGCTCTGGAATACACAAGACACTCCTGGAATCGAGCAGACACTCATGACTACAAAATGGGAACATTTCCAAGGGTGGCGCAGTCTGCTCTTCAGAGTTGGACTCCCTCGAGTATTTTTTTTCTTCACTAGTTTTAAAAAAACCTTCCATTCTAGACAGGTACTCATGTGACACTCAGATAAAACTGGAATCACGTGGCACAGCTGCAGCCCCAACTCTCAATGGATATTAAAGAAGCATAGTCACTGCTGCCACCCTTCTGACACTGTGCTGAAACAGATACTGACACACTGCTTACCTCTCATCCATGTTCTTCTAACGGTGGCAGGTTACCTCTGCATGGTGGCTGCTCCTGCTCAGTCAGTACATGAGCTTTGACTTCTATTGAAAAGTCTTCTTTTCTATTGTAATGACGCTCCCGGTTGCATGTGCGAAGGCACACTGGGTCTCCAGCAGGACTAAGAAACCTACCTCCAGCTATCCCCTTTATTCATTCCAAATGAAGCACAGTGTTGTAAAATTCAGCCCGTCTCCCTCCCCACACGATCTGTCAATTAGCATTCAGATTGTAGAGCCCCAGCTACTACATTTGGGCATAGAAATGGGGCGGTTGTATGTGGAGAGCAAATATTTGAGATGGAACTCTTATATGCAGGCAAATACCTATGCACACAGTTGTGCACTCCTACTGTTAGACATCTCACTCTGAATTTCTTAGTACAATAGAAGTATTTGGCGACTAAACACTCCATTACGATAACAAACACTTTAATCAGGCTGGAGACCCTGTGAGTACTTCAGTTTCTGCTTCAAAACACTAACTTTTATTGCCTAATGGAAGTGGTGAGTTAAGCAAGGTGGAAGAAATTAGTTTTATTTTTCCCCTTCTTCTGAACGGGTAATAAAGCAGGCAGACATTTTGCTCTAGCTTTAGCACAGCTGCCTCCATTTACTTCTTTTCATTACTCCCTTAATTTGCCAAACAATTTTGCATATGTTTACTTTCTTACCTGATATAATCAAAGTATTCTTTGTGCTGATTCCGATAAAAAACAGACAGTTTAAGCATACGGCCTGCAATCACTTCAGCTTTTTCCAATAGCTGTGTTAGGTGCACTTTTGAATAATCTGTAAAGAAAAGAGAATCTGCTAGTAAGGGGGGCAGGAAAACCCACAATACTCTCCAAAAGCTACACAGATGCACAGACTTACAACTGGGAACAGAGCCTCAGTAACATGCCTCACATCATGCAGCAGCTATGGTGAAGCTATATAGCCTAGCACCAATTTCAGTGGCAACAGACAAATGGCAGGAGCGTGCATGCTTCATTGTCCCCACTCCTTTCCTCACAAATACTCTGCAAGCCTACAGCACCTTGCAGCTCAGGCAAACCTGAGCACATACAAAGCCTAAAGTTAGAACTCCAGTTTCCAGGTGTGACTATTGTAACTCTACCAGCCTGGTTGGTGCTGGTAGATGGCTAACCGTGACTCAGGCAGCAAAGCTACCATTGATTGGATGTTTCCTGTGATGCATGCTTCCTCAGTAATATTACCTGCTGTGCAAAATTCGATGATTTCACTCCACTCAGAAACAACATAGTCACCGTCAACTTGCTTTGATGCTGTCTGCACTGCTACTGTGTATTCTGTTCTTGGGCTCAAGAACCAGTGCCCGCGGACTGTCATAGGCAAAGGAACAGCTTTGGCCACCAATTTAGTGGGCACATCCTAATGGAAACAAAAAGACAAAACATCACACAAGTCAGCAGCACAACCAAACCAATCCACCACCCCTTCTTTTGTTGTATTTGCAATGCAATCCTCACCCCTTGGCTCTTCTATGCAAACCTTAGTTACTTCTCACAGTGTGTGGGTGCAGTAAAGTTAACAAAGTGGCCAAGGACAATGGTCTAAGGTCTGCTTCTAAGAGCTATGGTGATAACTTGCACATGTAAGTTTATTATTAGTTCAAGTGACTATAGATGGATACTACTATATATAGCCCAAATATGTAATTCAGACTAGGGCCATTTGTGCTTAAGTGTGCAAACAGAGAAATACATGCTACTGAGCACACGGATATCTTAAATTAAGAGCTTCTTGTGGTCTCAGTGACAGTGTTTTCCTTCAGCCAGTGTAACCAAACAAAATTCCTCCTGTCATCAATCAGTCCGCCTATACTGCTGTTGGTATCTTCCAAACCAAACTTCAACACAGAAAACTAAACGTGTTGCAGAGTAACTTTGTGTGTTTTATGTGTATCAAAATACCCTTCTGTACAGGAAAGGCCAGAACAAGGCAAACATACAGCCAGATAGATTGTGCCTGCCATTGCACCTCTTGCTTCCCACTCCGCCACCATTTCAGATACTCTGTTTTGCTCTTCTACTGTTGTTAAAATACCTAATTTCTACAGCACCAAAGACTGCAGCACAGACCACCAAGGGAAAAAACGGAAAAAATTGAAGAACTGGACAGTTTATGGTAGAACTGTGGGTGAAAGGTCTCACAGTGGAGTTGAATGATGCTCTGCATGGTGCACGCAAGGAGCTGTGATAGAGTGAGACAGGTATTTATTACTCTTGAATATTTATCAGTAATCACAGAATAGTAAGATAGCTGCCATGTGAAAAGTGGGTATTTTAGATAAGATCCATAGCTGTCCAGCTATAAATACTAGAACACAGTCATCCACCTATAAATACTAGCACAGTAGTCTCTTAAGGGAAAAAGAAAACAGACCTTTTCTGTTCATGATCTGTAAGCAAGACCTGAAAGATTGGGGTTTTTTTTGCTTGTCTTCTATTATGGAAAAAATATCTTTCTTTTATGGTTTTTTCTGTCAGCAAAAAATATTCTTCAGTTTCTGTAATAAGAAACTGTAAAATTAGCAGCTTGTGATATTACAAGAACAGAAATGTGACTGACTAATAATCAAGGGTAAGATTTTGTTGTCATGATTTCTTTTTTGCTAATTCTCATTTAAATCAAATAACAGTTGGGAGAAAACTTTCTCTGTAAAGGTTTTGGTTGTGCACTCCGAAATAAATAATATATAAAAGATAGAGAAAATTCACAAGGAAAAAGAAAAGAACCCCCAAATGCCATTTAAAGCTACCCGCCGGCATGATATCGCAAAGGCATCTCACTGCACTGAATTTGCTATTGCTAATGCAGCCAGCAGCTGCTGCGGTTACAATCATTAATCGCCCTGTCATCTTCTCTTTGGCTATGGTAAAAACTGCCTCCACCTGGGTCAGGTCTCTGCGCCCACAACCTGGCAATGGTTTTTGCCCCCATTAATTTTGTCAGTTTTCATGTAACATTAAAAGCCTCATTGCCCTCATGCGTCAAAGCCTTACCTTCCAGCTGTGTATCAGGAAACTCTTCTAACTGTACCAAAAAAAGGGCAGACTACCTAAAGCCTCTTTAAACAGAGGGTTTCATCTCTTGCACAGCTGGGGAGGAGGAGCAGGTATATTGCTTTTCATAACTCTAATCTGTTGTCCTTTTTCTAAGCAAACACTTTTTTTTTTTTTTGAGGTCACTATACTGACCTCAGGAAAAAATGTTCAAACGTTCACATTGAAATTCCTCCGGGGATTCTCCATTTCTTCCCTTCCTCTCTTTTCTGCTCAGCTCTCGTCCCTGGCTGAGCCCCCAAAGAAGTGCAAAGGAGGTTATATGCCAGCTCAAGGACAGCCAGGATTCTGGAGTGGCAGATGGCTGCCTCACCACCAGACAACTCTAAAGTTACCTATATGGCAACAATTTCCAAGAACAACCTGGAAGCACTGAGTAACTAAGCAGCAAGGTATACAAGTCATACTACCTCTCTCCTTTTCGGGAAAAGTTGCCTGCTTTGCAGTCCCTTTTCACTACCAAAGAAGTAGCTTTCAATTTTCAGCTTTCTCCCATTATCCTTCCCTTTGCCAGGTCTGCTTGCAGGACACATTGTGGGAACTTAGCACACCCAGGTTCTAGTTCTAGTTCTGCTGAATATCTGAGCCTCATTTCCTATCACAGGGGAATAACCATACTTCCATATCTTAAAAGAGAGGGGAGGTACGCAAATTACACTGAGAAAAAGATAAAGTCTTATTAGAATTCTAGTCTTTAAATACTACTACCACTACAAACCTCCTCCTTCACAGACATGATGACAACAGTCATAAATAATAAAACTATACGCATCCTAAATATGCTGAATTATACTTTACATATTTGCCAAGAGAAAAAGTATTGAAAGGATGAATCATCCATGTATGCTCTCCTGGGTCCACAAGGAAACAAACAGCCCCCTTTCCTAAGAACCAGCATCTATCTATCTATCTATCTATCTATCAGGTTAAGTCTATATCCCAAGTCACTTCCTCACAGCCATGTCAGCAAACTGAGACTTAACACTTAACTCTCCACAAATTAGAAAATAATTTAAGCTGGTCATCTGGGTTTATCACCTGTGAGAGAAACCGGCACTTGCAGACAGTGATTTACCCATCTCCTTCCACAGCCTGACTGCTGGATGACTCCTGAGAGTCAGTCCTAATGCTCTTTTTTGTAACTGGTAGGGCTCACTCTTTTCTTTCCAAAAAGCTCTGCTAGGAGAAGGGGCAGTGATATCCTTCACCTTCATACAACAGCTTTGTTATGAAGGCAATGGATGGGTGGGGCTGATTCAGTTCCCTCCGGATTCTGGGAGGATTCAATCCCCGGTGCTGCAGCTGCCAGGTTATCATCTCCCTACCCAGCAGGTCTGCCGTGGAGCTTCAGCTGTGAAACTCATATAACTAACGTTATAGGGAGAAAGGATGCTTGTCTCTAACCATAGGTTAGGGTAAATTTTGAATTGGAGCTATTTTTAGTTTCTCAACAAAAGCTTATTCTAGAAAGTGTGTTAAAAATTACTTAGTACTGAAGATGCATGAAAGCAAACACATATGTGCTCTGGCACAGATAGCTGTTAGAGTATTCAGTCTGCGCAGTTCTCCTGCCCTCCCTGTCTGCTGTCTGGATTTCCATCATTCTGGCCAGGGGAAAAAAAAAATAAATGAAAAAAAGCTTTACCAACTCACTAACACAATTAGTATCAAGAAATTTCAAGTTGATTCTGACAAGACATCCAACTTATCATTTTAATTGATAGACTTTAGTTTCCCGTTCTTACAAAATCAATTACCTCTCTCCTTTGACTAAAGACTTCATCACAGTAAAAAGCTAGGGAATTGCTGAGAAACACAAAATAAATCTAATGGTTTATCTTTATTACACTACCAATAGCCTTTTTTTTTTTCATCTCCATTTTAATACTAGTCTAATCACTGTGATACAGATTTTGAAGTGTATAAAGTGTTTGATCTGCTAAGGTGGCTCTACCTTTTATAAAAACAAGTTTTACAACTTCATACCAGTTTGTGCATGAATGAAAAAACATGTAGATTAATAAAATGAAATAAATTAAAAAGAATCCATCCCAGTAAGCATTTATATTAGAAGGTATATTTATTCCTGCAGTATAAAATGCGAATTCAAATCCAAAGGCTGTCAGTCCAAAAGTACTAACAGTAAGAAAAAACCAAACATACCCTACCTTATTTGCTATTACAATTAAAAATGGGTCATAATAACTGCCTATTATAACATTAAATTAGGTAGTGCTTCACAAGCTGGTTCCTAGCAACTGCAACATCTTGGCCAAACATGTAAAATTCTCGATTTCAAGCAGCAGAGTAAGTGATTTTTCATTACACTTTAATGAATACGTTACTTCCAACCACATTTAAAAAAAAAAAAAAAGTCAAATAAGAAAATGTGAAAATCACACACCTGCTATTAACAGAAGTCACAGGAAAAATTCTCTCACAATAAAAAGACTCAGTGAAATCGGTGGAAATATTTCCTGGCTATCCCAGTGTCTTATAAACCAATAGTAATTTAGGTGCTGATAGAATTAGATCTCCCATATTTGCCTGGATGGTTATTTGTGCCTTGGCAAGCCTTGTCTTTTAGAGATATTGTCAACATTGTTTTTAAATTTGCAGATGATTGTGTTGCTTAATCTTCTATCTCATTCTGTGTTTCTCTAGACATCTCAGTATTTCAGCTGTTCTGTGGTCAAAGCAAATTTTGCTAGATTTGATAAGTACGGATTCTGCAATTCTGGCTTGAGGAAAGAGGCCAGATGAATATTCAGGTCACAGTGCTGAATGCTGCAAACTAAAATTGCTGGAAGCCTTCCTAGAAGTGCATTTGAATTTGTGACTCTTCCGTTGAAATGACATGTGTTGCTCTCACGAGTCTGTCACTGAACAAGGACAGGCACAAAATACAAAAATTGTTTAAATAATGATTAAGAACTAGTCAGGAATAAAAATGCCTGTCTTGCAATACATTGTACAGGTTCCAAAACCATTTTCAAATGAAATAGAAAAGGTAACATTCAGTCCTCTATGAAACAAATGTATTTGTGTGTACATGCACATAGGCTAGAGACAGAGAAGGTACTCTGAGTAAACAAAACAAAGTCAATCTGATTAATTAAAACCCACCTTTGCAGGATATCCAATACCTGTTTCCCATGGTCTGGCTTTGAAAGGTTAATAAAACATTGAGATTCATCTACTTAAAATCAAGTATTTCCACCTTAATTTTTAAATTAAAATTACCTTGTGTTTAAATTTGTTGGAATTCTTGTTCTCTTTCTTGTTGAGATCAATGAAGTAATGAGTAATGCGGTCCTTGGATTTAGAATCCATGTCCCAAGAAATCTTGAAGGAATCACATGTGATGTTACTTATTTTGATGTTGTGCGGGACTGGAAGTTCCTCCATCTCTGCAATCCCACTATCTTGTGATTTATTCCCTGCATAAAAAATAAGCATGTTTCATTCAGCCAAAGACTTATTAGATACCTGTTTTCTGTGCTCCAATACAATCACATCTCTGAACAGCCTTTTCAAAGTCTCATAGGTGGTACTCAGAAGCAAGTATGAGGTACAATTATGCAAGTCTCAATATCAGTGATGGGAAATATTGGAAAGGGATGAAATTCCTCACATGAATAAGCACTAACAACATGTAAACAGGCTGCATAGACTGGCCAGTATCACAACTGTGTGCAGTTGCAGTTTGAGAATAAGAAACATCTGAAGCCATCAGGTGCTGCAATGTTTAGTTAGGATGCCAGGAACATCCACAGTTAACATAATAGCCCTATCTGTCAGTGAAATAAATCCAAATAGAAACCATATTCATCCTAAACCTATTTTTCAAAAGCATAAAGTAAAACCAATCTCTTAAAGGTTTACAGATAGTGTATCTATACGTACATAATGTATACGCATATATGTAATACTGTCTCCTTTGCAATGAAACAATTAACAGTGATCACTTTGTTAAGCCACAGTAAAAGGGACATACACACCAATTTAATTTTCTGGTCTTTATTCTCTCTATTCTATTTGCCCAGTTGAGACCCTGCAGTTTTCTTGGGAAGTTTTTTCTAATTTCTCTAAGTGCATATGGGAGATGAACAAATGACCACAGACTCCAAGAAGCACCACAGGTTCTAAAATGAGGTCTTCCCTTGGTTCCCAAGGCAACCTTGTAGTAGAGCATTCTGTGAACACTAGAACTCAGAAACATTAGGGGACCTTGCACTACATAAGACACAAGTCAAAAGTGAACACACAATTAAAAAAAAGCAGAACGATGAGAAAAATGAGTGGGTAAAAAGGAAAAAATAGACAGGGTGATATAAGAGAAGGGGTAAAGAAACAGCATAAAAAAATAAAAATCAAACATAGATAAGAATAGAAAGAAACAAAGGAGAAAAACAAGGCTAATGTCTGTGTAAAAATGAGAGGAAAGCTCCCAAATTCTGTCCAGATGAGAAAGATAGGAAACTCATTCAGAGATGTGAGGTCACACATTGTCAGAATTATTTTTAGTCACATCTAATTATAGAAAAAGATAGTATATATACTTCCATCATAACCGATAAAAAACCAGACATAGAAGGTGAGTCTAGTCAGTAACAATAACAAAAATTTGACTTGGAAAACACTGGGGACATTTTAACCTCTCAACACAAGCTATCAAAGAATTATACGAACATCTCAAGGCAGGAATATTAAGCTTGGCCTGACTGTTCAACATTCTCCTCATGGATACACGAAATTCAATCAGAGAGTCTGCAAAATCCATAGATTTCCAACAAGTATTCTGAATAAAGTAATTTTACTGATGATTTCAAGAACCAATAATAACACTTCTCTATTTTTGTTCCATTTTATGCATTCACATGCAACAGGTTGTCTATTCCTCAAACATCCTATGGCTTTTTTTTTTTTCCCTTTTCAACTAATATAAAAGTCAGTGCATAGTCTTGCTCAAAATCCTACCCTATTTGTGTCATCCACAATGTCATTTTCCACAGCAGCATTGGCTGCAATAGACTCAGAAATATCAGTCATTACTGAAAGCTTTCTGTTCATATGAAATACTTGGTAAATGCTTTTCCCAACATGAGATTTCAGAAAGCCAGCAGGGAGAAAATGGCATTGCTTTCTTTTGTAAGTATTTTGTATTTGAAAAAATGACTGAAAGCTCTACCAGGTACACTCAAAAGGCTACATATGATCGCTCTTCCAGGAGTGAGGCTCTGTGTTTAAGCAGAAGATGGAGCGATGCTGCTGAGGTTCTCAGACCTCCTGGAGAGCTGGACGGACGCAGATCCCAGCACACTGAATGACTGAATAAAGACCTGAACAGATATGCAGTCAGGAAATCCAAGCCATATATAGCCACAATACATTAACGTGCAACTTCTTTCCTTCAAAAGTGAGCTTCTGTACTCCATACCTATGGGCCTCAGCCATGTTACAAGCAACCAAGGTAGTTTAAGCTTCAGGATAGATGTGCAAAGCAGTAATGACCATTGACAAAAAGTAACAGAGATGAAAAAAGATTTTTGAGCACATCGATGACAGTCAAAGAGCGAAACTGCTTCTGTAAATGGGTATTGTTTTCTGCACAATTCTTGCATTGAATGTCTGGCAGACATCTTTAGATGTCTGTGCTCCTGATCTTCTTAATTTCTTTGCTTAAGAAGTGAATAAATAGTTTAGGTAAATGTCTAGCACAAAATCTCCAGGTAATTTTTAGCAACATTTTAATATAAGTCTGAGAAAAAGAAACCGCTTGCATTTCTAAGTGCTAAGCTATCGCTTTTTTTGTGATCAAACAAAATCAAAAGTAAATACTTTTCTGCAATCTTTAAAGCTCTTCAAAAGTGGAAAAAAAATAATTTTACAGATTTTGAAATACAAACAGAACACAAACAGAATATGAAATAAGAAAGTAAAATACCTCACAATCATCATCAGCTTCCCTTTTATTTAGACTACGAAGTATCAGTGATATTTGTAATGCGTACTTATATTTTGATACACATTTGTGTAGTCCTGAATGGCAAAATCCATTGAGTTGGCAGGCAGTAATAGGAACATGATAATGATACATAGTATTAATAAGGAGGATGATGATTCAGTGTGTACTGGTAAATGCTGACTTTTGAATAGCAGTTGGTGTACCACTGCATGGGAACAAGGGAAAAAGGACACAGCATGAAAAGCATGCTCTTGCTCTCTTAGATTGGGCTGGTCCTAGGAACCAAACATGCAGGTGACCAGCTTTGCCCACACAGCAAACACCCTAGCATTCAGACCACCAAGAAATTTTGAAGAAGCATTCTCTTGTAAAGCGTAAGCTCTAACTGAGAATCTGGGTCCTGTAACAGCTAGTGCTTTTCAATGTTGGGAACGGCGTTCTGTCCCGAGACGTACTGGAATATGACCTAAAAATGTGAGAGACAGTGCTTGACATCACCGCACCCTAATTAACTAGAAAGAAATGAAGATGACAGGATAGCACAGAAGGACAATAAGAATACCCTATCCAGTCTGGTAATGTATGTACATCACTTACAACAACCACATAATGTGGAATATTTCCATTAGAGTTTATCAATATTATAAAACCACTACAACTACTATAATATATAGTTATATAATTATAAGACAGAATAGTAGGAATGGGCAGAATTTTCAATAGCAGAAGGGTAACTTTGAGCTAAACTTGGAAGTCAGGTATTTAAGAAAATACCACTATCTGCTGTTGAAGTGGGGGTTCAACTACAGTCTGATAATATTGTCAACCAAGCCACTTAAAAACGCTGGCTGCTACAAAAGGCTGCTTAGCAGCCCACCTGCTAGTTAAAACTGGAAACTTCAGGTGTGTGGTAAGTGAAATATAGGTGTCATGGAGATCAACAACTGACAAATATAACTGACTAAAAAGGTAACGTATTTGTACCTTGCCTTTTTTCCATTTGTACTTTGGTGAATATTTTGAATTGGTTTTCATACTGGAAAGCATGACCACTTCAGGCCACTTCTTCTCTATACCATGATCAATTTAAAGAACAGATCATCAGGAAATAGGATGTCTACTAAAAGCAGAAATAGCAGCTGAACTTACTCAAAACCAGCATATAGTTGCCTCCAAAACTCCAGCTGAAAGGAAGGTGCTGCTGTTATGGGTGGGAAAATAGGTGGAGAAGGCCTTAGAACTGGCTGCTTTCATGTTCGTCACTTTGCCACTTCACTGAGGCTCAACTGATCTTTCTTTGATGAAGCATCACAATACAGGCAAAAATTGAAAATGAAAGTAGCATAAGAAATGTTGCTCTGAACCGCTCCATATCAAATGAAAATAGATCAGCTTCCAGTTAAAATGGCTACTTCATTTTCCACATTCATGTTGCTTCCACACTGGAAGCCACTGCGGCACTGGATAGAAACACTGCTTTCAGGTCTCTTTTGGGTAGAAACTTATAGAAGAGCTAACAGGTCTGTAGATAGTAGACCTGGTCTCCCCTGCCAAAAAGACTAGACATGTCATCCCTCTGTGCTGCAGAAACACCTGTTTCAACAAAAAAAAATACCAGTTCACTTTTAGAACAAGGAAAAGAGCCCAGTGATTCTTGACCCATATAAGAAGTCGTCAAAGACCACTCATGTGTGCACAGGTCACACTGGAAGCATAAGACTTTAAATTTCTTCAAAACCAAAGAATAAATACAACATGCCAGCTTTACTGAGATCAGCTGGAGAACTGCAAGATTAATGTTTTATGCTTCCATTCACAGGCTTATCTCTCTCTGCCATATCCAGAGTTAAATTTCAAGTTAAATTGTCTAATCAATTTTAAAGCAGCTATGATACTTACTGCTGCAGCTGAGCCAAAATACTGGCAAATGGGTAACAAACCAATTTTATTTATATACACAGACACACTTAATTTAGTATCCTCATTATATCTTCTATTTACATAAATTATCTCTGAATGGGAAAAAAAGGGCAGAAAATTCCCATTGAACATTCATGGCTTTCATCTGTCACTATTGGAGACAAATGATAAGACTTGGAAATTGGTAAGTCTACACTGAAAAGATCTAGAAAAGGATTTTTTTTTTTTAATTTGTCTTATCACTTAAAACAAGCTGAACCATTACATCTGCAGTAGTGGAATGATGGTGGAAAACAGCCTTAACACAACCTCTGATTGGTAGTTACTGAGCATTCACAATCACTGAATTTTTATAATTTTAGAATACTTGATCATTTTTTTCCTTAGTTCTAAAAATGCAGAACTTCACAGCAGGGAAAGGGAATACGTGTCTACAGATTTTTCATTCCACAGACAAACTGTTTATGTTATTCCACAAAATAAATCCTGAAAGGGCTAATTTGTAATTCACCCTCTAAGCATGCTTAAGCTCACAGAAATTAGTTCTATGAAACTAGACTATTAAAATAATACATTTCTGGGTTCCTGTGACCTTGCTTACAGGAGTTTTGACCCTGATGTTATCCTGACAAACACATTTGTGCTATTAAGCATTAACAATAGAAAAAAATAACTGAAGCAGTATGATATACATTTAATGAACATAAAGAATCCATATACGTACATCTGTATTTCCCAGAGTTTGAATATAATTAATCATTTGGAAACATTAAAAAGACGGGTTCACGCTCAAAGTTTGTATACCAGACACGCTGCAGTATGCAGAACTCATGCGATTTGTATTCAGCGATCAAATCACACCCTCTTTGTTGTAACTCCATCCATAACACTAATATGCCACCTTTCACAGCATTAACTATGTAGCTTGCTGCACTATGCAAGCATGAAAAATTGTCCATCAGTCAAGAAACAAATTCACAAAAACCAGAATCTGCAAATGACTGAATATAATGACAAAACAGCCATCCATCAACAGGGGAAAAGCTACAAATACTACAGCCATGATGAGTGTGATTGCTTGCACTCAGTGTGAAGTAAACTTGTGAAATATTCATTCAACTGCAATGATGTCCATTACATCTGGAGAAATTAAAAGAAGGCAGGGCTGGGTGAAATCCTTTTCTCTGCCGAAGCCATGAAAGTATCCCTTCAGTAATTATGGATGACAAAATATAGCCGTAAAATATTACTATTTATCTGCAATTCAGACTTGGATACTATTTGGATTGCTATTTCCCCTTCAGGGGGTTTAGATTCAACCAATTCAGGTATTTGTCCAATATCTGGACAAAAGTAATTTATTCATTTTATATGTGGAAAAAATGTAAATATCTAAACAGAATTTGGAATAAAGGGGGGCTGTTTGAACCATCACTCAACCAAATTCAGAGCTGTCCTAAGTAGCGGGGGAAACTTATACATTCCTGAAGTGACGTAAATGTGCTTTATATCACAGAGCCCAAACACGCCAGCAGAACAACCAACAGAAAAGAGAAGAAAGTGATAAAATGGCTTTTCCTTGCATTACCTTAAATTCTCTTTGTCAACTGTGTTTCCTGCTAAGGCTTCTGTCCCTCAAAGATGCAAATTACATCAGCTTAATGAAGTGTAACTTACATTTTCATTTAAACCCATTATGAATCCCCCTCAACATGTAGAAATAAATTTGCCTCTTTTGGCATCACACTGGAAAATCTCCAGTTGTACGGACAAAGACAAATCATCCAGTTCTAAGTTTCTTTGTACTCAGGGATAAATCTTCAGTGTCTTTAGACTCATGTTGTGGGAAACGTGGACTTGTGATGCTTTTGGAGCAGACATTCAGAAATAACTATTATGCCTCTCCTAAGCTGCCAGCACCATTGCCATGGATCTTTGAAAACATGTTCCCAAAGGATTTGTAAAAAACATTAAGGCATTTTGGGCTGTCAATCTGTACTTTGTAAATCTCATACTTGTCCTTGCGTGTGAAATGGTTGCTATTAAGAAGTTTCTTTAACTGAGGGTGAAACTCTTTGCATTTAATATGGTCTAGATTTAAAACAAAACACAACACAAACAGTGGAATGCTTGTGAGTGATAGCTGCTTCCAGTTACAACCCTGTCTTTTCCAGCTGTAAGTTACACTGAAACATCCTACAAGCCCACTCATCTTGCTACCACATTCTCAGCTGAGGAGGTGACAGCTAAGTACTTGAGGACAGCAGTTTCTTAAACTTTGACTTCACAATGATTTGCAAAAAACATCTGTTCAAAAGCTCAGCTTAATTTTCCAGAAGACATGCATATATTCAGAGATTTCAAATAAACATATTGTTAAAAGTAATGGAATATAATAATTTCCAAAGAACTTAACTGAAAAAACAAAACGTCACTACTTCTCAAAGTCAAGGCACTCATTTAAAGCTCAATTAAAACTTGGTAGACAAACAGCAGAGTAAATAACAGGTCCTACTCAAATTCTATCTGAAGACTGGCTGTTCTCTGAATTTACCTCTAGCTGCAGCAAAGAAAACAGCTCAAGACACTTTCAAAAAATGAGATCCTTTGGCATTTGTACGATAAAAAATGGCTTTGTGTTGGGAAAAAAAGATGACAATGGAAAACCAGGTGATACAAAATATATATTTTACAGGGACTATACAGACAGTAAAGAAAACTAAGCCTACGTAACATGCCAAGCTCCCGAAGAACCTCCACCTCTAACACTGACCTGTGGCCCAGGATTGAAAGTTTGCTACACAAAAGAACGCCTGGGTTCAGTGGTAATTGTTCCATTCATCCAAACTGCGGCTGTCTGTGCTAAAGCAACTCAAAGCAGCCTCTAGGTTGCTGCAATTTTTTATGGAAGGTAAGACACCCAGAAGGTACTGAACTAACTGGCAATGCCAAAAGCACAAGGAAGCCCTGGTGATATCCTACAGCCAGCAACTGGGAGGAAAGCCAGTGGAACAGTTGTCATGACACCTCTATGTCACCACAATATTCTCCTACACTGATGTAATTTCACTCATCTGGTTCACCTAGTTTGGGGTTTATCGGGGCTGCTGTCATGCAGAACACAGCGCACCGAGTGCTGCACTGTACTGTCTTTAGAACGACACACAAGACATTAACCCCTGCAGCTACTTCTGTGAAGTGTCAGCTCCATGAAAATGTAGGAATTTGATAAAGGAAACGTGACTGAGGTTCGTGAGCCAGAAAGTAAGCAAGGTGAGACTGTACCCACATAGCACGAAATTAAAAACTAACACTGGATCCTTAATATGTTCTGAGAAGATATCTGAAAATCAAAAGATATGTAGATGAGGATGAGAGGTATATAGGAATAAACTATAAGTTAAAGCAATTTTTGAGACCCTGAAAGATTGTGTTTACATTATACAGACGCCAATAGCAGATGTAATAAACATATCAAAAGCCAAACAAAATCTTATAATACAAATCACATTTTTTAAAAAATGTCACCTTTTTCAGATCTTAACACATATCCATTGAGGAAAACAGAAAGCGGTTTTCTCAAGTTAACATTTTCAATACAACGAGAGACATCAGCTATGACCTTATGAAGTAGAAATATTTGATGAGAAGGGATCAACTTGACAAAGAGCACCTAGGTACCATGACATAAGAAATCCTCTTACTAGATATTGATACTAACAACTGAAATCAACTCATTTAGAAACAGTAACTCTGATAAAATGAACAGAGACATTTTTACATCTTCTGAAATGAAAAAATTTCTACCCTTCCTTGTCTTGATAACTCAGCTGATTGGTTATATATCAGCTCTTTAAAGGTAAAATATTAAGATTGTAATTCTAGAAAACTGATATAGACAATACTTGAATCCTGTAACAGACTGAATTCTCCAACCTACTGTGGAGGTATTTTATTTCCCCAAAAATTCAATAGGAGGGAGAATTCGTCTTTCTCTATAACCACCAAAAGTGACAAAAAAATGCCAGAAAATTACATATTAGTTGCATACTTTAAAATTAACTAAGCAAAAATATAATATCATATTTTTCTCCTGAGCTCTGGAATGAATGTCAAACTGCTAGCGATATAAAATTGTTTTACAGGATCAGTACAATACGTCCCTAAGAAGCAAATAATTAACCTGAATATCAAGAATTCCAACGCTCACTGCAACACCTTGTTCAAGAGAGACAATGAAATCACACAGAGGAAATACAAATACAACAACATCTATAAAATTACCAAATCAAGGCTGTTATTTGTTAGGCCATGTAAGTGGCACTTCTCTGGGATAGCTATTCTATTTCAAAGTTCAACTTACTATCCATAACCTCCTAAGTAACATCTATGCTTTATTCATGTTTCTTTTCATGTACAAAAAATGAATAGTCTCAGACTCTTAAATGTCTCTCTTCTCCCCTAGAACCCCAATAAACTAACTCCCAATACAGATTTTATATTTATATAAGCACAATTAAGAATATATTCTAAACAAGTATCCCTGTAAAATCAATTCCTACATTAGATAAAGAGAGAATGTCTGGCTCTATAAATCCCATTACAAGGATAAACCCCTCTAAATCTTCTCCTCATTTCCTCCCTATGTCTGATACTACTGTTGTGCATTTTCTAGTAAGATAATGTGCACTCTCCCCAAAATTTTAAAAAATACTTTTGAAAATAAAGTATTACTTATTTATAACTATAATATGTATATATCTATATTTACTGAGTGTTTTTGAAATGTTCATATACATTCAGATTCTCTTGTTACTTGGTTCTAACTCAAGGCTTAATTTAGCTGTCTCCTGCCAATCTACACCATTGACTTCGGCAGGAATATTGCACATTGCAACACAAAGAGAACACAACTAGACTCTGCGAATGTAATTGTGCTGTTAGTACAACTGTCTTCAGCAGAGAGGGTATCCCAAAACTGTGCTTACGTAAAGCACTGAGCAATCTCCACGTTGTCTAGTTTCTGTATTAAAAAACTTCTCTCAGCCTCTTACAAAGGACTCAATTCTTCCTCCATCTCACATGGAGAACAAATGTACTCTACAAGTGGTCCCATGACTCAAATCAGGAGCAGCCCAGTATCTCAATCCTGCCCGACAGCAACAAACGTGCAGGCTCTTAGTTCCCACCGAGCAGGACCCTGCTCTCTCCCAAGCCTCATTTCTCACTGCCTGCTGTCAACTACGGGACTCAAACCTTGCTCTGCAAGCAGCCTCTCATTTCACGAAGGTGGCTCAGAGATCAGTTGCTACCTGACAGGAGGTGTAGTACAGCAACTGAAGGACAGTGCATAATGAAAGAAAATCATTCAGCATAGTCTGGAAGTTTTGCCATTTCCTTGAATACCAACTCAACTGAGATGCTCATTTGCCCTCAGTAAAAGCACCTGACTGTCATGTATTTTGAGATCTTGTGCTGACAGGATTTCAGGGGCTCAGCTTCCTCAAATGTGTCTAAGTGCTTTTTTTTTTCCACTGACACCAATAGGAATACACAATGCAAGTGTGGCAAACCTGACAGCTAGTAGTAGCAAACAACGAGTTACACTGGTATATTTTGCAATATGATTATGCCATCAAAACTGTAGTGCTTTGGTTTACAGCTCAAGCATTCTCTCAGTGGACAACACATGCAACATTAGGTTCAACAAGAAATTAAGTGTATCTGTACAGAGAAGGTTACTATAATTATTAAGCAGAAATCAAATAGTTCCATTACAACATTTCTGTCGAATACAAATTTTGGTTTAGATACAAAATTCTCAACGGTGGATTTGTTGGGCCATAAGTACTTCTTTGATGCTAAAGATAATAAAACCCAAACATGTCTTTGCTTCTTAAAAATGACAGTAGATACAGTAACAAGAAAAAAGCAGGAACAACATTCACTCCTGTGATAAGACCACAGACGTCTGTGGAATTATACCTGGAATAAATTTTATACAAAAGATGTACCCTCTAATGCAAAAGCAAAGGGTGCTGACCAAAAGATTTTATACATATGACTTGCAACAATGTTGATGTGCGACATTGGTAATGTGTACTACTGTGGAAATGACTAATACTCTTCCTATGCTAAGAAAGAAGAAAATACTAACAAAGACCAACATCAACCTTGGGTGGTGAGTCTCCTCAGGCTCACTTTCCATTCAGTGAAGAAAGGCAGTTTCCTAAATGGATAATCTGAGTACCTACAGTCAGCTCTCACACTTAACTTTGCCCTGGAGGAGTCTAATTCTTTTCAGAGACTAGAAAGGGAGGTCACAGAAGTTACAAGCTAGCTGAAGTTACCCTTTGTAATTATTTCCTAAATTACATTTGTCAGCTCCCATGATGCAACAGCAATCTCTGATAATTTGCAAGATTCCCGTCAAAGAGAAACAAGAAAAAGAACATGGGGAAAAAGAAGTATTACACTGCAGCCAATTTCTGAACTCCCATAGCAAATACACATCTCACTGACCCGGAAATATCCTCTGGACTGATACTTTAAAAGGGATAAACTTTTCAAGAATAATTTATCTGAATTTCTGTGTCAAATACATCAGAGTTTTTCACTTATCCCTACAATTTTTTTCTGAAAGCACTAATACGATCAAACATCTCAGGACCATTTAAGCTTGAATGTGGATGAATTTATACCTTGCTAACTGCAATTATAGCTAAATTATTTAATAACTGTAATTTAATTAATTTTAATCAAAAATAAATAATGCATTCAATTGCATCATTAAACTAATTTCTCAAAATAACCGTTTCCTCTTTTGTTATTACTATAAAGAAAATTCAGATATATCACTGTGAGTTGTCCTCTGTTGTTATCAGCCAATTGTTCCAACTCGGTGCCAATTCTTCCTTTGATTTTTGACCCATCCTTACTTGAAGCAAAAATTGGTAACATCTTCAAAAGTACCTAAATGATTTAGAAGAGTCTTACTGAAACCAATGGGATTTAAGCTGAGTTACTTGACAGCTTCTGAAAACTTGACTGCAACTACCCAACATTCATACCTATGGCTGCAAGTGAATTGTGGAGGCACATGAGTTTCACAAACCCAGTGCATAAGAGAAAACCTGACTAAAAAATCTGATCACTGACTAATATGGCAAGGCTGACCCTATTCTTTCACCAAGATTAAATTCTTATTGGGTATTGTGTTGCTTTGGAAGTATTCAGTATTTATACGCTACTCTTCAAAACTAAACCACATTTTCAGAATGTCAACAGCAGCCAAAACCCTAGACTTTCTGATAGACTGAGTACTAAAATGGAAATAAATGCAAAACTCTGTTGATACAATTACACCTTTTTAGAGTTTCTCTTGCCCCTTATGGATATTTTTTGGAAGAAAATTTTTATGAAAACTGGATGCCTCTATGCTTCCATAAAGCACTTGGTGTTCCACAAGGCTGGGCTACTATTATCCAACTTTTTCTTTCCTTTTTGTATTTTTATTACATGTAAGCTGAGGAGTGTTAACTCAGTAAAATGCTAAGTTAAACACACACATGTGCACAAGAAACTTAATTTTCACTGTGTTAAAAAATATATGGGGAAATTATGAAAAAGGAGGAATTTCATTATCACACAAAAGTATGCAACTGGAAGGTTGTGAATAATCATGCAGGTACACATTTCTTCACTGAGGACCAGAAAGACACTAAAATACCACCTAGCCCAGAAGATTAAATTGACATGCCATCATGCCTACTTCTCCCTTTTCTAAGATAGGTAGGTTTACTGATCCTACCATGCTCTAAGGACTGACCAAATCTCTGTGGTAGACAGCTGAGGAGAAGTGGTGGGATCTCCTTTTATGATCCATGAATATAAAAAACAAATAAACTGAATCAGCCGGATAAGCTGAGACTGAGTGCAAACACCACCACCAACCATCAGCATCTTGCTCTTCATCCTGTCTGCTGAGTGACTCCTATATGCAAAAAGATTTATACCAATATATGGTTCTCACTAAAGTTCTCTTAGACTGCTTATACTAAAGATGTAGTTTTATTTTTTACAGTACCTTGTAATGTTGAAGCTAAACAAGCTTCTCTGCAGCCTTCTGTGAAACAGGAATTGCAGCGTGGCAAAAATAGCTACAGCTGCACTACAACTCCTATGGGCACACACACCATTGGTTTTCACGCCTCTGACCGTCAGAGTTAAACTAGTGCACTTCTACCTTCTTGAAATCAAACAGGACATTATAGTAGGCCACAAACACTAAGCCACCACAGTACTTACTACTAATTAAAGTAATGCTTCCATTTTGTTCAGCACAGCAAGCTTACAGAACATGGGTGGTAAGTGGCTCTTCTCAGCATGTGTAGACTACAAGATGCATTTTAAAAACAAATTTTAATTAAAATGAGCATTTCTCAGCTGCTGAAAGAGAAAAAAGGCAATAAGGGATACAGAAGGCTCTAAACCACCTCCTAGCTTAATTTAAGTATCATTAAAAAATTAAAATGAACTTTACAGCCACTTACATATACTAGAATTTGCGTATAACGCATACCTTCAGTTATATGGAATTCCAGATTCATTGGGCACGATTTGCCCTCTAGGAAGCCATGCTGGCTGTCACCAATCACCTCCTTATTTTCCATGTGCCTTAGCATAGTTTCCAGGAGGATCTGTTCCATGATCTTGCCGGGCACAGGGGTGAGACTGACTGGTCTGTAGTTCCCCGGGTCTTCCTTTTTTCTTTTTCAAAATGGGGGTTACGTTTCCCCTTTTCCAGTCAGTGGGAACTTCCCCAGAATGCCACGACTTCTCAAACATGATGGAGGGCTGCTGAGCCACTTCACCCACCAGTTCCCTCAGGACCCTGAGATGCATCTCATCAGGTCCCAGGGACTTGTGCACCTTCAGGTTCCTTACAAGATCTTGAACCTGATCTTCTCCTACAGTGGGTGGTTCTTCATTCTATCAGTCCCTGCCTTCGCCTTCTGTGACTTGGGTGGTGTGGCTGGAGTATTTGCTCGTCAGCGAAGATTGAGGCAAAAAAGTCATTGAGTACCTCAGCCTTCTCCATGTCCTGGGAAACCAGGTCTCCTGTTTCCTTCTGGAGAGGGTTCACATTTTCCCTAGTCTTCCTTTTATCACTGAGGTACCTACAGGAGCTTTTCTTATTACGCTTGACGTCCCTGGCCAGACTGAATTCTGTCAGGGCTTTAGCTTTCCTGACCTGATCCCTGGGTGCTCGGACAATTTCCCTGTATTCCTCCCAGGCCACCTGTCCTCGCTCCCACCCTCTGTAGGCTTCCTTCTTGTGACTGAGTTTGTCCAGGAGCTCCTTGTTCATCCATGCAAGCCGGCTGGCATTTTTGCCCCACTTCCTTTTGGTTGGGATGCATTGCTCCTGAGCTTGGAGGTGACCTTTGAATACTAACCAGCTTTCTTGGGCCCCTCTTCCCTCCAGGGCTTTATCCCATGGTAGTCCACCAAGCAGCTCCCCGAAGAGGCCAAATCAGACAAATTTATCACATATACTTTATTAATTTAGCAGGAGAAGCCTCCACTGTCAGGTATCCAGGTGTCCTTATGAAATTCTGACCATACTTCAGACTACACTCAGACCCATTCTGTGGTGTATTTTCGGAAGGTTGCTATGTCAATACTGTTTTGCTAAAAAACAGGGAGTGATATTTTCCAGCAGACTCCTACCCTGCTGATTACTAAAGGGGCAGATATTGGAGCAGGAAGGAATCTGGACCTTCTTATGGCATGAGTTCTTTTTCCCTTCTGATGAATAAATAAGTATGCTGCCTGTGAGATTGTGGAACTGCCTATGTCTCCAAGACTAACAACGAAAGGAAACAGATCTCACAGATGAAGGCACTGATTGCATGACCCTGGCCAAGTTGCTTGGGGTCAGATTCCAATCCAAGTAACACTGCTCTGGGTCACTGGCCTAACTGCTTCAATGCTCTTCATCAAACACAGTGTAACTAAGGTCAAAGCATTGGCCTTAATCTTCTACTGCTTTTAATATTAACTGTATACTAGAGAAGTGAGTGGCCTTTCATGATTTGTGCTTTCACATGTCACTAAACAAAAGAGAGACAAACAAACACTCTCAGTTTAGTTTATTACTATGAACCTCACGCTCATACTTGTTTACCTCATTCTTATTTGGCTGCCAACAACTTGTGCCATTTATTGCAGCTGTGTCTTAATCAAAACCAAAAATGTGTTCTCTACTTCAAGTTAAGTCACATGAGTTCAAATCTAGCAAGGAGAGGCAGCCTTGTATTCACATGAGCTTTAATTTGACCTGCCAACTCGTCTGAAAACGGCAACTGCCTTGATCGCACAAGGATTTTCATTTAAGACTCACTTTTCTTTCAAGCAAAGAGAAGCCCAGAGAGGAAGGCAGAACTCACCACTTGAAGGGCAGCAGAGAGAACTCAAGGCTGGGGAACACGATTTCACTAAGCGTTTTTCTTGAGAAAGTAGGGTGCTCAGCATGAGTGGGCTTTTGTAACTCACTGGATACCGTGGCAGTCTGCAGCATGAATGAGCATTTCTTTTCTTCAGCGCACTGGTAATTGCTGTGTGCTTTCCACACAGATCTCTCATAAGGAACAGGATTTGGCTCTGTTTTACACCAGTTTGTGCTTTTTAACTGTGATTTGAAATGTATTACGTATTCACAACAGCTCATGAAATTCTACTCTGTAACTTGTACTAATTTTTTTTATTTAATTTTAATGCAGGTTTCAGACTTTCTTTCAGGCCCTGGCAAATAGAGGATGTAAGACTTTCGAGAGCCTTTTTTGGCAGGAGCCGGAGTTGTTCTCATTTGTTTAATTTTTAGCTGGTTTCCTAGGGCAACCAAACATAGTCAAAGTCTTTGGATGTGGATCTGCCACTGCTTGACTGTTACTACCTTTTGAACATCTGACAAGAGTAGAGAGCTCATAGATACCTTAGGTTGCTGCCAGTTTCATTAAGGTAGGCAAGCATGCAGAAATGAGAGAGGACCCCGTTAAATACTCCCTGTCAAGGGGAAAGCTACAATAAGTTCAAGCTTTTCACAGATACTAGAAATACAAATGACACAGCTATGAATACCGTAGTCAAAACAAATCTTTAAGTAGAGTTTTAACTACGTTAGAATTCACCCCTCACTCAGACACAGTATAGCATATAGGCTGTGTGGGTTTATTAAAAGTCTTGACTCCAGCTCATTTTCTTGTCCTGATGGCATTTGTAACAGATCTGTCATGTAGATTGTCTAATGAAGAGGAGAAAACTCAAGATGAAGTTTTGATGTAATTGAGTTAAACCAGTAACAATTCTGAACCATCAGATTCAAATCCATTGGAATGCCATGGTCCTCAACAGTTCCAGATTTATTTTTTTAAAAAGCACAGCTCAGTTGGATACTTCAGCTTCCCTTACAAAGTCTTCTGTAGTCTTACCATTCACGCTGTCAGTCAGTCACTGGGTCATAACAAGTGATCAGCCATGATCACAGTAAGAAAAATGGAATTATTACCTATAGAGGAATACCTGCACAACCTACTACAAATTCTCTAAGCCAACCAAGTCCCCTTGGGTATATTACTTAAAAAGAATTCATACTTTAATTTATTTTTCAACTTTTGTGTTTACAGCACTTAAAAGCATCTCAAGTAATGCTTTCCAACTCACACTCCCTACTATATGAGCTAAATATAACAAGCATATTAAGATACACCGAAGAATTCAGTTTCACTACACAGCTTCCATCTCAGGCTAGGGCTGACAGTCTCACCAGTCAGTCTAGGTGTTTTGCTGATGGTTTGCTCAAGGAAGTCACCGAGAAACCAGCTGAGCATTACAGAATATACAAAAATAGGAGAAGAATCAGGTTTTTATTTTTCACATATATGATTCTGTCTTCCCCGCACTTGTACAGTTATGAGAAAGCACAGAGTACTGGACACGTTCCTACTACACAGGTCATGATGTGGCACCTGGCTACTTGATGTGTCACAGAACTTGAAATTAAACTCTCATACTCTAGAAAGGCTGCCATACTCAAATTCCTGTAAGTCAAACATGATTTAAGAATTCCATGCTACCTAAACAGAGTGACAAAGTGAAGTACAGAAGCAACAAATTCAATGGGTTGAGGTTCCAAACCATGGTACAAAGCCGTTCACAGAGAGAGGAAACAAAGAAATGTACCTGGAGTTTCAGGTGCCTCCATCTATGAGGGGAAGAGAAAGTAACCTCTGCACATGGGCAGAGGTCAGACAAACCCAATAAATTGTGTGGGAAGTCTTACTGCTCAAATCTGTCCTTTCAGGAAGGGTAAGGCGGTAGCTCTGTCATCAGAGCACAGGTAACACTGACTAAAATTCCAGTATATTCCACACAAGAGGGACTGAACTTCTCTGTGATGTAATGGATTCTGTGAGCAGACAGGTGGGGATTTTTAAATCCTGTGATTAGAGATATGCCTTGAAATTACATTGAAAGCATAAAGGTTAAAAATCCATCAGAAATATTTGCGCTCTGAAAGCCACATGTTTACTACTGAGCATTTATATTAAATTACCACTATAAATTCCATCATAAAAGTGTAAGTGCATAGCATTTACTTTATGTCATCAGATATACCTTAGTAGCATTAAAATACAATCTGCTGTACACTCGGTTCTCTAATTTTATCCGTTAGCTTATATAAACTCATGTACAATTTCCCTTTACATAAGTTGGACTAAAAGGACAGACAGAACCGCATGAATCACTGCACTGATACTTGTATACTAGTACTTATGGCTAGCCAAGACTGAAAGAGCCTTTTAATATCTTTTTATTCTGCTGACTTTGAAGTCCACATGTCTTCAACTATGAGTACACATAGAAGTGAACTGCAAAAAAACCCCAAAATAATCCTTTAAAAATGTTATTTTTAGTCCGAAGTTAAAGATAGATGAAATCCACACAAACTGCAACTTAAAGAAAGACATTTCAAATTAGATGCCTATCTGTATGAAATAAGATAGAATATACACAACAAAAGTTCAGAAAATACAGTAGTTGTAAGATCTTAATCATGCTGTGTCGTGAACGCAAATTTGGTTTTACACAAAGCCTTACTGAAGCCAATGGAACAGCTCAGGGAATAAATTTATGGTACGCTTCTGACAATTGCAAATTCTCCTAATGAGAGTGCATTGATATGCAAAGTTTAAGACAGGAATTCCTCAAACTATGCTTCTCCTAGAGCTGCCAGCCGTGTCTGACTTAACAGTATTGGAGGAATAAACTCCAAATGCCACTCCATACTTGGAACTAAGATAATTCTGATAACACTTTTTGTATTATACTCTTTGTATTATACTCTATATTATTTGTATAATACTCTTGCAACTCTGATAATACTTTTTGTCATTCTGCAGGAATAGAAAAGTAACACCAAACTAGTTTTAAGGTTTCCCCTTTTTGCAGCACCTAGAACTGTCAAGGCTCAGAGAAAATGTTGTTAGGTTATAAAAACAGTATAGCTAATCATTGTTTTTGAAAACATCCACGCAAAACAGCTTGTTCATTCAAGCATAAATAAAACAAGAACACTCTGTGAAAACAATAAAATAAAATTGATTAATGATTCAACTACAACCACCACTGTGAAATTTGATCCCAGCTACAAACACTACAACAAATTCTAACCAAACCTTCTGTGCTGAAGGAAACATTTTCAAGGTCAAATAAAGGATGCTCCGCTGTATAACAAAACCTAGTGTGGAAACCACAGGAAGTGATCCTGGAGTAGAGCTTTCTTTAGTTCCAACATCATAAACATTGTCTTTATTCATACTTTCCTACAGCAGTGACATATTTCATATCATTATCATGTATTGGCAATGTTAGTACTATTTTTTTCAGACATGTTTATAAATTTTTGAGGAAAGTAGTCTGCAGGTAAAATGCTTAAAACTTCTATCAGAAGAGAAAAGAAAACATAGTGGATGATTCTGGGCTGTGGTCAGCCAGAATTAAATATAGGCTTCCAGGTCACATAACACACAAAAGGCCATGCCTGCTGGCAGCATGGCAGATGTACCTACTGTATCAAGTGGACTGAGAAGAATAAACCTAGACTGTAAGGAATTTTAAAGATTACCTCCTCAGTTGTGGTTAAAGATGCTGGCACTACTTCAGCAGCACAAAGGGAACTGGAAACTACCTTACTCAGAAAAAGTGGGGCCTCCAAACCTGCTATGTAGAGGCTATGAATAAGAAAAGGTGGAGGAAATTACAAGGAATAGGTAAAGAAGGACATCTTTCTAGATTTTGGTGGAGGAAATTACAAGGAATAGGTAAAGGAGGACATCTTTCTAGATTTTGGAGGAAAAAATTGGAAAATTAATGAGGCAGAGTAGTCCCAGAAGGAAAAACCCAAGGTCAGGAAGAGAAGCGTCAGTAAGCCTTTGGAGACAACTGAACACAATGCCTGACTGGAACTCACTCAAAAATGAATGACAAAATACTAGAGGACTCTAAATAAGAACGTGATACAGTCTCTCCTCCCCACACCTTACATGACAAAAGCGTTATTCTGCTTGTTCAAGAAGCTATGGCTCTGGGACCAGAATCTCACTGGAAAGCTGCTGTAAAAGTTGAAGTGGTCTGTAGGGCAGACTCTGATCTAGATTACTCAGGCGTAACTGCAGGGTTAACAGCAAATTCAGAGAAGCGAGCTCAGAACACAGCTTACCAGAGGTGGTACAGCCATCAGGTTAGTAAGCTGAGAAGAAAATTGCTACATCTAGTTTAAGATGGAAAATGAAACAAATGAAGACGATACTAATGGCTTAACTCTTACTCAAGAAAAACAGGTTTTGTCTTTGAGATTTGCAGAATATACTGGAAATTTTAAGTGAGGGGTTGGCTTGGTGTTTCTGCTTCGCAGGTGCTGGAGGGAGTAGAATTTCTCTTCCCTAAATGATTCCTCCTGCCATCGTACTTACTAAGAACTACTGATCTGCAGGGCTGAACACTGGCTCGCAGAGATGAGATCAATACATGGCAAAATAGCTAAGGAGTTCAGGTGTCTACTGGGCTACCATAGAGCCTGTGGCTAGTTCCAGGATAAATAAGCATCTTTATGAATGATATGGAAAGCGAGATCACATTTCTATATTGCAGACAACAGTAAAATAGGAGCTGCAAGCACAAGATGGCTTAGAAACATAGGCAGAAAATGATAAAATGGATTCTGTTACAGAATAAATAAAAGAATGCATCTGGGAACTATAATCTGAAACAAAGAAGAAGGGACATACATGAGAGACAGCAATGTTTAAAAAGCCTTAATTATAACAATGAGTAGAAATTAACTACAAAACCCACAGTGCGTATTTGAGTTTCAACCTGGCAATATCAGCTTACAGTACTGGGAGAGAACAGTGCCTCTGTATGTTAATCTGGCATAATTACACACCAAGCATTTCAGTTGCTTTATAAAGGATCTAGAAAAGTTTCAGTGAAGAATAATTGAATCAATAGGAGCACAAATAGAATACCAAGCAAGATTTAAATAGCTAATAATATATAACTTGGTCATTGCCAGTCAAAATAGCTAATAATCAATTACACAGATTTGAGTGGCATAAAGCTCTAAAAGGAGATGAGGAGGGAGCAAGAAGGAAGGAAAATAACTCTAAAAATCAAAGCATATAAAGGAAGAATGGGGATGACTACATTTCTTGACATAAGGATGTTGAATAGTCAGTTTCTAGCAAAGCCTCGCTAGTTATTAGTAGCATCATTGCTTAAGATATAAATCAAGACAGGATAAAATATTTACAATGGTAAGCTGAAATGAAAGACATAAGCAAATCATTAGTTTTCTTCTCTTCCACAATTCTAAATATTATTTATTAAGACTTGAAAATAGTTGCTTGGCTCCATTTAGTATTTTTCTGTGTCCTAACAGTAAGGAATATTACATGTGAAAATCTTAGTCTCTGGCAAGAATGTAAAGCTAAAACCATAAGAAGTGTTTTTCTTTGCAACAAGAGAGTTTTTGAAGCTATGCACTAGATTTTAGTTCCTACCTGAAGCAGCGTTATTGTTTGCCACAAAAAAAAAAAAAATAAATTGCTGGTTTTAAATTCAGTCAGGTTAGATAACATATTATGGAAGAAACGCATTTCTTAGTTGGCCATTCCATCATTCAAACCCTAGAAAAGTGATACAGTTTGCATTTTGAAGAAAGTAAATTTAAATCTCCAAACTTGCAGCTGGAGAGAGGAATAAAAACAACAATAAACATGCCTCTGAATTTTGTGTGCTATCAAAACATCACAGTTACAAGCACCTCTCTATTAGGCTGGATATAAAAATACGAATTGTTTGTTCCTGTGCTCAGAACTCTCACAGTTTAAAAAAAAACCCAAACAACTGTGCAAGTCCAACCACTCTGGACATTAAGAATTACTGTGCAATTTGGATCTCTCAGTTGTCCTTCCTGTGGGAGTCTACCTAGAAATTCCATTTTTCCCCATCTCTGAGACTTACAGGATAACATTTCAGAAATGGCAGTGATACTGCTCCATAATGCCAAAAAAGGCATTTGAAGAATGCACCCAGAGACTAGATTATACCACTTCAGCCCTTCTGTTTGAAAGGCAAACGTGTACATCATGTGGCCATGAAAACTCCCATTTACAAACTCTAGAAATATCTTTCAGAATGCTCCAATAAATCCAGCATAACAATAAACTTCTGAAATAAATAAGAAAACATGAGACATGCTTAAATAACAAGGAAAGCCAAAGATGCAAGTTGTTCACATAAGACAGAAATGACATCTTTGCATGATGTAAGGTTTTTATACAAACTTGTTAGACTAAACAATTTTGATCGCGTCAAGGTGAGGAAACTGCTTTATGCAACTGACCAAGACACCAATTCCAGTTCTGATCCTGATACCCAAATACTATTTTCAAATATATGAACACAGAAAAAAACTTTAAAAGCCTTTCAGTAAGATTGTATAGTTCAAGCCATCAATAGTTAGAAAATGTCAGAATGAAGCATACTTGAATATACTTAAATTGGCCCCTTTGTTTGTTCAGATTATGCTATAGTCTTTAACTGCATGATTACATACTATTTTTTCCACATAAATTCTGACTCATTCAGCATACATAATGAATAGTGCGTACATAATGAACTATTTTTCTTGTAACAGCTATTCGCTATTGTTCAGTGTGCAGTCCCAGGACTTATTTGCTAGACATTATTCATATTCCGCTCTGAAGACAAAATTAGTAGTTTCTTCATGGGTTTTTCCATGCACCTCATGGGTTTTCCAGGCTACTACAGCACCTGGTTGCTTAACAAACATTCATTAGTTTATTTTGAAAACATCTCTGTGAGAGGAGGTAATAATACTGCTTCCATTTTACACATGGAAAACTAAGGCACAGAGAAGTTAAAAGATGGTTACAAAACTTCAGTGCTTATTTAAGGCAGTTAACGCCTCTTTTCTCAAAGCATTTAGCACTGCAGTTTGTATTTTCAAAGGCCTGCTCTCACTGAAGTCAGCTGCAGCTGCTGACTCTCGGTACCCCAGAAGCCCTGATACCATTCTTTGCGGCAAAAGAACAAGGAGAATTTGGTACCCTGGCATAGCGTGTGGCTTTGGAAGACGGCATGTGCTGACTCCCACTGACGGAAGATGGCATGTGCTGACACCCACGGACCTTTCTCTGCCTGTCACACCAAAACAATGCCACTTCTGCCCTGTTCCTCAAACTTGTTCCTGTCACACCCTCTCTTCTAGTCCCCAGCCACACTTCAAAAGTCCTGTTCTTCATTCCTAAGGCTGTCCTTTCTGTCACAGTCTCTGTTCAGCAAGTCTTTGTTCCGTTCTTTTACTCCTAACCTCTGTGGTCCAAACTGCGCAGTTCCCCCTTCCACATTCTTGTACTTTCTGTCTCTTCTTTGTAGACATGTCTCCAGGTTTACTCTTCACAGGTGCCCAATTCTCATTCCATCCTCATTCATCCAATTCATCTAATCTGGGTTCACGCCCTCTCATCCTTTTTCCCAGTTTTACTTCCCTGGGCACCTTGCCTGAACTTGGATTCTCTCTCTTGCTCCTTCATCTTCTTCCCCTGTTCTCATTCAGGGTCATTTTGCCCACTTCTGCCTTCCCATTTAATCTAATCCTCACAAACATCCCCAGCTTTAAGTCTTTCCTGTTCTTCCA
>NW_009631581.1:0-220 GCF_000690535.1 Cariama cristata | reverse complement strand
TGCCCAGCCACTGCCTGGGTCTCTATTCTGGGCCAGTTTTCTTGCCCCTCTCCCCAGTTCCAACATCCCCGTTGAAGGCCTGTTGCCGTGCTTTCCTCCTTGCTGCGTTTCCACAGGTGTCTTCTGCTTCCCGGCCGTCTCTGGCAAGGGGAGGCCTCGCACGGGCAGGAGATGCCGGGGTGGCGGCCCTCCGGCGGGCAGCCCCCCCAGCGGCCCCGGG
>NW_009631580.1:56134-56425 GCF_000690535.1 Cariama cristata | reverse complement strand
CTTCCCGTCCCTCCTGCCCGTCCCTGCCCAGCTCCCCACCTTTCGCATACCGGGGTACCACGTCCCACCCATTCCCCCCTCCTCATCCCTCCTTGAGGGCCCTGCCTCTCCCGCTGCCTCCTTGGTCCCCAAACGGAGCCGGGGGTGAGAAGGAGGGTCTCCGGGGGTGCCTGCAGCCCTCCCCGCGAGGGGTGGAGAGGGGCAGAAGGGTGCAGCCATGACGTGACTTGCCCCCCACCTCGCTCCTCTCGCGGCAGAGGTGGGCTCCAGCCCCGGTGGGACCAGGCCGAC
>NW_009631580.1:52159-56040 GCF_000690535.1 Cariama cristata | reverse complement strand
CAACCATCCCCTTCCCATCCCTACCAACCCCCCCGCATTACCTCTCCAGCCCTGGGAAGCTCCGCGTAAGCACACACGGCAATTCAACGCAATTTCTTTAGTTATCTTCTCTTTAGTGACATTCTGGGTGGGATTTAGCGGACAAACAGTTATTACATTACAATTTGCACCGAGTCATTTTGAGAAACGATCAGCTGGCTCCGACCAGAAAGCCCCCTCGGCCGGGCGGTGAAGGTTTGGGGGCACAGCCGCCCCCCCGGAGGGGCCGAGGTGGGTGCAGCCCCCCTGCCCCCCTACTTCTTGTCGTTTCGGCTGACAAAGGTGAGGAGGTCCATGGCTGTGACCACACCAAACACCATCTGCTTCATGAAGGAGCTGCCATTTCCATTGACTGTAAGCACAGCAAATGCCGGTTTAGTGGGGAAAAAAAAAAAAAAAAAGACAACCCCCCCTGACCGCCAGCTGTGCGGAGGCAGAGATTTGATTATTAAAAGAAAACCTTAATGGGGACAGCAGCTGTCTCTGCTCTGCCTCAACAGAAGGGACTGATGCAACCTCGTTGGCATCACGTCACGGAGGTTTTAGCCGTGAATAACACCAGAATAATACCAGAGGAAACTTCATTTCCCAGTTGTTTTTACCCGACCTCCATTCCAGTCCTACTTCCATCACCACAAAACTTTCCCGGCCAGACTCTTTAAGAGCAGCACTGAGACACTTTCTACTCTGCTCTCATAACATCCTACACCACCATTAATAAAGCAGCATCGCAACAATTGCTTTAACTACCTGATAAATGTTTTCTTAAATAAAAATAAAACTAGCCACTAGAGTCCAAACACGAGATAAAATGCAAGCTCTGAAGGTGTGGGAAGAAACTAATAAATAAGGGGGTAGCTGTGACGGCATTAAAACAGCAGCCCTGGAAAAGAACCCGGGTGTTGTTTGAAAACCAGAGCAAGAGGCACTGCATACAGCTGGCCGGTATTTTTTGGTGGGTACCATTTAATTTGCAGATACCGTTTAATTTATATTAAAATGTGATACAAGATAGGTTTGTGTTATTTTATGACAACATAGCTGAGAAAGGAAATTCTGCCTAACGTTCTTTTTGGGCGAGAGAATTGGAAATGTGCCTCAAAGGCAGCTTTGAACGACAGACTTGTGTTCGTAGCATTTTGTGGGAACGTGGCTGGACTGGCAAGCCAGCTTTAGAGCTGGTGGGGCTTCGGGGCAGGGAGACACAAGGTGAGGGGCTGGGATGTTGGTGCACGGTGGGGTTCGGAGGCCCCGGGTTTTTTGCGGGCGGTCAATACAGAGCGATATCGCATGCTGCTCACCGTAGGAATGCTTTGCATGTTCAGCGTGTCATCCCAAAAACTCAGTGTAATTACACCCTTCAGCTCTAATTTAGAAGACCTAAATACGGCTCTTCTGATTGCTTTTTCGCGTTGCTAACATTTTAAATAAAGCAACTCCCTCGAGGTTGTACTTGTAGAAGTTTTGTACTTGAAATTTGTACCTCTAGAAGTTTTACGGTATAATTGAACTGGAAAGGTGCGTTAAGTCAGATTTGCAGAACAGCACCTGCCACCATACCTGTTTTGGTCAGAGGAGCAACACGGTGTGATCCCGGCTGCCACCGATGGGTTAGCAACCCTCACGCTAATGCGGTCCTACCATACCTGACTCTGCTCCGCCGGTTTGCTTCACCGAGGAGGGGGTGGTTGTACAGTGGTTTGAGAATAAACCAAAGATGCTGGTACAGCTGCTTTGTTGGACCAGTCTAATGGTGCTCCCAAACTGGCAGAACATCCCTATACCAAGCCATGGTCCAGGTAAGGCTCACACCCAAACGCCCCAGGCTGCACATATCAGTGCGGTGACTCCTGTGCCCCTGCCACAGCGCTTGCTCATGGTCCAACACATTTGTTTTCAGCTTTCTCAACTTACCCTGGACCCCCAGGGTGGGTATCTGACAGCGCTCAGCACCCAAGGTCCCTTAGCCCATCAATGTACCCAGCCCCCTTGGGGCACACAGGCATAAGGACATCTTTTGGCTGCATCTCCGGGGGTGGCAAGTGGGAACAGGGGTGTTCAGGGAAGATGGCACGGCCTCTGGGCATGCACAGCAGAGGGTCTTTAAGCAGTGGGATGCAGACTGTGTAGCTTGTTCCCTCGCACTTACATGCCTGAATTCCACCTAAGCTTTAGCTACTCTGCCCAAATGCTCCTTTCAACCTTGCCCTTGGGATATTAAGTCTACGGAGAGCCCTACCTTCCCCCTTGCTGCCTCTGTGGCCCACAACCAGCAAGGCAATGGTTTGAATTCAAGGTCAAGAGACTGAACAAGTACCAGGGACCCAAAGCAAAGGCTCCGCACCCCACGCTGCTACCGACAGTCCGCCTCGCCTGTCAGAGGGGACCAAATGAAATCCCATCAGGAATGACTTCCCATCCCCAAAAGTGGGTTTCCATGGGAAACCACGAGATGAGAGGAGAGGATGAAGTTGATGGGTGCTTCAGCATCACCCCTGCATGGGGGGGACAACACAGCTCCCATGGCTCCTGCAGGACACACAGCCAGTAGTGTGCTGGTCCCAGGCTCCTGTGGTTAAGCCTTCCCCCCTCTCCCCTTATCCCTGTAGTGTCAGGAAAGCAAATGGGGGAATAGTTGGCAGATCCAGGGCTTTGCAGAGTCACGGGGCAGAAATCCTTCCTGCAAAGGCTCAGGGGCTGCGTATGTGAGGCGGCTGCGCTGATACCCACCGAGCTCGGTTTGAGACTTTCCCTTTCCCCTCTCAAACATTTGTGCAAAGCCCGCACAGTGCCTCTGCGGATACCTACACTGCATTTGCTCGTGTACAACAATAGCAAAATGGTCGTTCTCCAGGATGCAGGAAAGCTTCCCGAGGCTGTCCTCCAGGCCAATCTAAACGGGACCAAAAGAGACATATTTACATTTCATTTCACGTTTAAAGGACAGTGGTGAGAGCCTGACTCCTGCCTCTGGCTGTAGCCGTGAGTGGGCAGGGTGGCACCCAGCTGGACCAGGATGAGGTGTGCCTCAGCCACCCACACTGTTTTGGGGAGATGGGAGGGGATGCAGGCAACCTGCAAACCTGGCTTTGCCATAGCTGAAATACAGCACTGTCTCTCCCTAGCTCAAAAGGACCCACGGGACAGCGTGAGGCGATGGCTCCAGCTCCCCTAAACCACCATCCATTTGCCTCGCTCTGTCTCTGGACCGTGGATGGACATCCGACCCAGACGTCCCTGCACACCCACGGGACCTGCCCCGTGTCCCGTCAGAGCCCGCACCTGTTGCCCCAGCCCTGCTGAGCCCTGGCAATGGCTGGGCTCTGATTTCAGAGGGTGTTGATGCCCCAGCTGGATTAAATCCTCTGATAATGTAAGATCAGGGGTGGACATTGACACTCGTTGCTCCCACATCTGAACCCCCACAGGCTCAGCAGCATTTTTGCAGGTGCCCATCCTTACTCTCATCTCCGTGCTGTCACCATTGCCCTTCCCACCTCTCTCGACCCTCACCTCTCCATCTTTTCACCAACCTCTTCTCCCATCTCCTCTCACACCCTAGGGGGTCGGTGCACCTCTCCCCCCGCCCTGGTCCCTGGACAGCGGTTGACCTCAGCCACCGCCTTAGCGGTACCTTTGAGAACTGGTCGTAGATGACCTTCGTCACGGGATCTGAGAACTGTGCGTTTCCAGCCAGCACTGAGGTGAGGGTGTTGCTGAGGGTCACCATTCCCAAAATAAGTCTGCAAGGGAACAGGGAGTTTTCCAAAAGGTCAGACCTGAGGGAGGGCGCACGTTTTATGGAGGGGCTGAACTGCCCCCCTTGAAGTCAGTGACTAAAT
>NW_009631580.1:43410-52128 GCF_000690535.1 Cariama cristata | reverse complement strand
CTGCTGCCATCAGTGGGAGGCACCAGCTTGCTTCTCATCTGAGCGGGACAAGAAGACCCTTGTCCTCACCAAGCTGTCACTTTAAGAGTAGTTAAAGTCTGCTATTGCAGTCCAGGACTTGGTAGCTGGGAGAAGGAAAACTTGTGGGCTCTCCAGCTGTTTATTTGTGTGGGTTTTCCACCCAGCCCTCTCCTCTCCTCTGGCCTCCCCTTGCCTGTGCACTGGTCCAACCTCTGCTGAGTCTGGTGGGCACTGGATCTGGCTTGGACTTCAACTAGCTCATTTACAGGGAGTTTTATTGATGAATCTTCACAAGGAGACAGATGGCATCTTTATAATATGTATCACAGAGTCCAACGCAAGAGCCCCATTGCTGGCTCAGCAAATGGGACTTTCTCTTTAGTTTCATCACGGCTGCTTTTCCTATGTGAATGGCCGTGTCCGCAATGAGTAAAAACAGTTACCCTGATTCAGCAACAACAGGAGCTTGGTCATATCCCTTCTCCTGGAGGATCTCAATTGCCTTTTGACAGCTGACTTCTGGGAGGAGAATGAGAGGGGCTGAGAGGTTCAGTTTCTGCACCTTGATGTTCCACCACCTGTTGAAAGACAACGGCGGCACCAAGCTGTTATGCTCTGCTGCGCGGCTGCGGGCCTTGCTCAGGGCGGCAAGGCCGATGGAGATGAGACCAACCACACAGAGATATTCTGCCCACCTGCAAAACTCGCCCCACTCCTATCCCCAAAGCACCAATGCTGCAAGTCAACCATGGCCAAGTCTTGTTGATCCGGTGTTCATACAACTCCAGAGGCAGGGCTGAGGCCAGTGGTTGGCAAGGTGCTGAGCTGTCCTGAATCCAAGTAAGCTACTGAGGGCTTCACTTCAATGAGTGGGGAGGTCTACCAGTTCTACTTCTTTGGTTTGTATCCTTGGCCCTCAAAATGCAGCATTTGCAGCTCCTCCAGGAGAAAGCCTGGCGGAGATGCTTGTGTGACTTACGAGGGACAAGCTACGCTTGTTTGCTGGGGACCACGGGCAACACCCAGCTCATCTCAGCCCTTTGTCCTTGTGGAAAAGGCAGGGCAATGCTAGAGGCTGGAAAGGCCAAGAGCAATTCTAACCAGGCATGAGAGGCTTTGGAAATGTATCTAATTTTTAGGAACTATTTTTCAATAACCTTTGGTTATAGCAACCCAAAGGAGCAGGTGACGTCAATAATACCTGCTGTCTTTAAAGTAAGACCAGGCGCTTTCTAAACAACTGGCATTTGCCCGGCCACACGTCACCTGGCATCAGCAGTTTGTGATTCCCTGCCTTGAGGGGACTTTTACCCCATGGTGTCCAGGAGACAGCTGAGTTGGTCATCTTTTCTGGCCTGCAGCTCTGGAAATTGAAAATTTACTGTTCCCTGCCAGGAAAGCCCTCCAGAGCTGTTTGAAAGGGTGCTTGCTACAGGAGGGACCGACCTCCCCACCAGCCTGATGTTCCTTTGAGCACCAGCTATGGAGTAGAGAGAGGAGGTTTTGAGGGGAGGAAGATGTCCACCTCAGCGATTCTGCTCGGCAGAGGTGTCCAGGTGGCCTGGACAATGACTGCCACGTGGGAGCGGAGCAGCAACTTTGGGACAGAAACAGCTCCTTTATAGGCTTTGATTGGACAACTGAGATATCTAACCACTCAAAAGAGAGGAGCTGACATTATCTCCTTCCCAGAGGGATCTGGACTTAACTACATTTTTTCTAAATACTAAAAGATAATACTTTCCTTTGAAGATGATAATTTCCAGACTCAGAAAGCTGATATCCTTAGCACAGTTTATACCAGCAGAAGTTGTCTTACCAAGGCTTGTGCTCCTGGACATCATTTAGGAAACCATTTTTTATCATCCACTTATCATTCAAAAATTTGGACCTAGAAATCACCAACAAAGAGTGAGTCTGTGAGCCTTCCAGAAGAAGTCGTGCTTTGTTTCATGCACTAGACCGCAGCACTGCCCCGGGGCTCCCATGATTTTTGCAGCTGGCTGCTCTTAGCCCCTTTTAAGGTCAACGGGAGCTGCGAGTGCTCAGTAACTCTTAGAAGCACGTCAGCTATTTGCCTTCCTAACTTTAGGCATGCAAGTTCAAAAACCGTAGCTTGACTGATTCCTGCTCCGTGCAGTAAGTCAGTGACAAGAGGAAATAAAACCCAAGTGTCCCAACACCCAGCCCCTGGTGCTCGCCACGGTAGTATGATATTTCTCCCTGTTGTTTATTCATTTTTTTTCCTGCGAGCTGCTTGAAGGAGACCTTCAGCTCTGGGCTCGCTCTGGGTGCCATGCTATATCAGAGTTATTGGGGTGGTTCTCCAGCAACCCACACCACCCAGCTCAGCAGCGCTCAGCTCATGTGTCTGAAGGGCCCCATGGCCCCAACCCGGTCCATACACAGAGCTGGGGAGAAGGCTATGGGAGCTCCCACCCCGACGCTGGAAAACAGGGAGAAACTCACATGTAGTTCCTGACGGAGTCGGGCAAGATGACGACGCAGCGTTGGCCTTCCTTCAGGTCCCTGGCAGCCCGCACGGCGACGGACATGGCGCTGCCAGAGCTGCCGCCTGGATGAGTACCAAGAAGAGAGAGACAAGCGTTGGGGCTGCCCAGGGTGTAGGGCCACAGTCCCGGTGCGTGGGGCACGGCGCTGCCCCGGCTGACGGCACAGAGGCACCTGGGCAAGGCAGTAGCAGAGGTGGGACCTTGTAGACCGGGGCAGCTCAAGATGCTGGGAATGGGATGACAATCGGCCCCACAGCCTTGTAGGCTTTAGGGTCAGGAAGAGGTAGGGACATGTTCGTATGGTGGCTCTTGGCAGTGGGTTTTTGAGGCGACATAAGAACCACCTTATGAATTTCATGGACTGCTTCTTGTGGCGACTCTGCGAGCACGCCAAGGGCTGAAAGGTTCAATACAAAGATATTCATCCCACTGCTGCCCACACCGCACGCTTCCCTTGGGTGAGGAGAAGACCATGCCAAATCTAGAGCTTCTGGCTGACCTATTTGGCAATCAAAGATTGGCTTTAAATGCATTGTAAAGACTGAAAAAGACATAAACATTACAGTCATGCTTGGAATACCAGGTCAACGTGATGGGAAGAATTAAACGCTCCCTGTGTCTGTGTGCACGCATGTGGTTTGCTGCACGTAGGGAGAGCAGGTCCCTGCTTTACAGAGGCAATTCTTCCACCAGTAGTTCGAGTACTGGAAGTCAAACACATTCCACTATCTGTGTGCCAATTACACACTGCATTCAAGGCAGCACGTATTTTACAGCAGGTTAATTAGCATTGGGTCACATTTTTCAAACAAATGAGGAAAGGCCCTGAAAAATGCAGTTCAGGGAACATGAAGCTATTCACAAATTATAGTTGAGTTCAGCAAGTGGTTTCTGCTGAAACGCAGTGACTCTGTGCCTGCTAGGTTACATCTACATTTAAGCTTTTCATTACAAACGGCCTGATCTTTTCCAAAACTCCCCGGGTGTGAGCACTCAGGACTTTTAACAGCTGTAACTACAAGCCCACATATTGTCTGGTCCTGGATGCAAACCTGTAGCTATCTGCTCGGTGGCAGGGAAAGCTGAAAAAAATGCTGATGCTGTGCAGAGGCTCTTAGGGACCGGGCAGGGTTTGTCTGAGGGCACCTGTTCATTTTGGAAAGCCGGTGCGATCACTTATAGCTTGTTGGCACAAGGAGAAATACTCAGTAAGAACATCTTACACTTTTTTTTACTTTCCTGGTCCAAACCTGGCACCTCTCGCGTGGCAACCGTTCAATGACAGAGAGTACAGCCTCGCAGAGTTAGCGGAGCGACAGTTTTAGCCCACCTGTCCTGCCCCGAGTCCCATTAATCCTCTCTTCAGCCCCTGTAACACTACCCCACACAGAGTTAGGGCTGAAGATCCAGTTCCATGTACGAAAGTGCTCCAGTAAGAGGAGAGTTATTGCTTCTATAATTATTGTGGCCGACATGTCGGATCCCAGACCACAGACTCACTGCCACATCTCTGTAGTCTACAGCGACCTACACACCAGCTCGGGGTTCGGCCATTCATAGAACCATAGAATCATAGAATCGTTGTGGTTGGAAGAGACCTCAAAGATCATCAAGTCCAACCGTACACCCGATGCCACCATGCCCACTAAACCATGTCTCGAAGTGCCACATGTAAACGTTTTTTGAACACATCCAGAGGTGGTGAGCTCTGTTAACCTAGCAGTCACCAAAAGCAGACAGCACCTACCCTGAAGTGTTTTGGTCCCAAAAGGATGAAGTGCAGAAAGTTTGTTAAGAGAAGCAACGGTTGTCGTTGATGCTTACCGCACAATAATCCCTCTTCTCTGATCAGCCTGCGAGACATGAGGAACGAGTCTCTGTCGTTGCATTTATACCACTGATCGACCACCTGAAGAGAAAGCAAGAAGGTTGGGTCTTGGCGGGGTTATTTCAGGCTGTCCTGATCCTGTGAAGCACACCATGGTGCTGATGCCTACATCATCTGGCAGCTTTGAGCTGCTTTCCACACTTGTTGTATTTGTCAGGGCACCCCTGGCCCGGAGGGTTTGTCCTTGCTTGCTGGTACCCACTTTAGCCTTTCCAGGCAGCCCCCTTTCCTTGGAGAGTTTGGGATGTCTGACAGATCCAGAGTCAAGATGCAGAAGAGGGAGTGGTGTTCGTGATGTCCTGGGCTGGGCTACACTAATGGTCAAGATTTTTCCAGGCAAAATCAGATCCAACTACAGAAAGAGTTTAGGATTATTACAGGTCACAGCTCTAAAGCCGTGTGCCGACAGCAGAGAGGTAGTTAACACAACATCTGAAAGCAGAAGGAATTTGGGGTCTGAGGCTGTGGGGGACCTTTCTAGGAACAAGGACAGGGGAACGCAGGCAGCTTGAATTAAGGCTTTAAAGCTCTGTGCCTGGTGGCAAAGGATACACCGAGAAGAAACTTGACAAGAAGCGGTACAAGGTTCGTGATCTGTTGTCTTGCATGGCTTGGATCTTGTCTTCCAGCCCAGAAATGGTGCAAGGTTTCTGCTCTGTACATGCGGTGCCTGCACTAGCGAGGGCTCAGCAAACACTCGTGTGATGAAGAGCAGCCTCAGCACTGACCTTTCCTGCGTGATCGTAGTGAGAGAGGCACGCTCTGAACGTTGGTGAGGCTGGCGCTGTGGTGTATTCCTCGTTTGCCCCTGTATTTGCCTTCTCCTTGTAGGTCAGTTATAATCAGATTTACTCAGAGAGATGCTTTAGTGCTGGGGTCCCAATCCCCCTACAACAGCTCATCTGCACTGGGAGGGTACACAAGTAGCCTTAGGGCTGGCCCATGGCCGGGTGTCAGAGCTGGCTACCTCTGGGCTTGGGAGCAGGCTGGATGCAAAGCCAAGGATCAGAGAGAGGCCTCTCATCACACGGCTACTTACTGATCTGTCAAGGACGGTAGGGATAAAGTCATGCCCAATGCCCTCCACTTCGATGGTTGTGGTGTTTGTCCTGTTCATCTCGCTGGGCAGAGCGACGATGGAGCCCTCGGGATCTACACCGATGATCTTGGAGAGAAGGAAGTTTTGTTAAACCACAAAGGGAGTTCAGAAATAGTCAAACACACAACTCAAAGGAAAAATTACCCCCGCCCTTATCAGCAACGTTTTCCTTCCCATGATATTCATTAGTATTCCCATCCACTGGTAGCATGGGGACATTTCAGGATAAAAGGGTGCTGTTTCCCACTGGCTTTTTAAATAGATCCTAGGTAGTGTTCAGCTGCTGCAGAAGTGACTGGTGGCTTAAAACGTTATCACTCTCAAGGTGTTTGTCATCACCCCTTTGGCAGAGCCTGCTACTTCCAAAGCTCAACCCTGAGGGTAGTGTGAGCGCTCCTTAACCTGCTCCAGCGCAAAGCCAGCCAGCTAGCTCAAACCCGCGCAAAGCCATGGCTACAGACGTCCTTTCTGGATCTAGTTGGGCTGGCTGACGGTGACACCTCCCTGCTTCCTTATAGCTTTACTGGTCGCCTCCCTCAGCACACAGCTTAAGAGGGGATGGTGACACTGATCCACAGGCAGCTCCATCAGTCAGTGAGATCATCTCATGCCCAGGTCCTCCAGCGACTGGGTCCACACCATCTCCATTTGTCTCCGGCGTACCAAGGATCACTCACACACTGACTACAGCGGAGAGGCAATAACCATCAAACCTCCTGTCCGCCTTGAAGCACAAGCTCTGCAGAACGAGCGTCTATGACCGGTGTCAACCATAAAGCATGGAAGCTTTTGCAACGGCAGATGAGAAGCACTTGCACAGTCTGCATCCCCCCGCAGAGCTGCCAGAACAGACAATTTCAGCAGGCAGGTTAACCAGGAGCAGTGATGCTGGCAGCCGGGCCAGCCGCTTCGGTGATGGACGTCCGAGAGTGTCCTGCAAAGGGCAGGTCACCAGGCAGGCTGGGATTAGGAATGGGGCTGTGGAGCCTTTGACTCCTAAGGCACTTGGATGGATCTAGGTCAAGCTGAGCCTAACACCAAATTGCTTCCAACAAAAGCCAGACTCCTTGTGAAAAAACAAATAGGTGGAGACAACAACCGCTAGCTCAGGTGAGCCGGGGGGGGGTTAGGCTTGATCAAAAGCACAGGGAGGAAAACCCAGAGGGGTCACGGCTCCCAGCGGGCAGCCCTGCCGTCCAGCTTACCTTGCACTCCGGGCACTTCTCCTTCAGCTTCCTGGCGACGCCAGTGATGGTGCCTCCTGTGCCAGACCCAATCACCACCATGTGGACCTTGCCTGCAGGTCAGGGAAGAGAGAGGCTTTCAGGGACTCAGCATGGCCTCCAGCATCGTCTCCCCTTTATTCAGGGCCCTGCGCAGATGCAGAGCCCGTGTCCCTCGGCTGCGAGAACCCCGTGTGTGGAAAGGAGGAGGTCATGCTAGCGGCCAAAATGTGGTCCTGTGGAGAAGCTCAGATGAGTTTGCAGGATCTGAGCACAGCTGATTCTGCCTGAGTGCAGGGGGCTGGAGCTGACCTCCAGATCTCCCACTGGTCTCCGTGATTTCTGCATCTTTGGCATCTACTGGCTTAAGGGGGAGAGAGTACCTCAGCACTTCCAGCCCTTTCAAACCATTCCACGTCGAAGCAAAGCACGCACGTGAATGGCAGCACCTACCAATAACAGGCACAACTTTGCAACTAGTGTTAGCATCCACGGCGGAGGGATGGCAGACCTCTGCCTTGGCACCCGTGTCGGTCAGATGTAGCCCCGTGGGCATCAGTGAAATTATACTGCTTTAGGACTGGTAGGAGCAGAACCAGTCAGGACTTCAGAGCCTTATGGTGCAACTGCACTGGGAAAAGGGGACTTGTAATTCACTGCTGGCAGCCAGCAGGAGCAAATCTAGACATTGCACTGGAGGGAAGGTTGGGACTCTCTTGTTGCTGTTGCTACCCAACTGCTTTAGTGTTATGATAACTGCTCTCTGGTTAAAACCCTTGAGTCTTGTTTACGTTCTGCAGCGCTCGCAGTACTGGCAATAAATTTCATTTCTATCTGCACAAACATGGACTGGGATAGTCCTTTATCCTCCCCCAGCTGTCACATCAAATGTCATTAGTCTGTGAAGTTTCAGTCTATTTTGACTTGCAAATGAGCGTGCTGGATCAGATGCAGCCTGCCATGCCCTGATGGATTTACATTCCCCAGTGAGGCCTCTTGGGCCATCTTGTGTTCCCAGTTGACAGGTTGCAGAGATGTTGTAGCCACCAAGAGACAGGTTCTTCCTCCTTGGGTAGAGCCCAAATTTGCTAAGCCTCTGGCTTTTGGAATGGAAGGCCATCGCAGGGAAGCCCTGCAGGCTCAGGTCTATCTGGAGAGGATTATGAGAAGTTGCTACGCTCCGCGTCTCAGTGTTATTGAGGATGCCTTCACCTACAGAGGCCCTTTTGGCTGTTTGTAGACTTTTAAGTCAATGAATGTTGTAAAATAAGCCTCTCGGAGAGGGTTATAGCCCTCTGCACATCCTCAGCACGTAGAAACAACAGCGCAGACGGTACCTTCACACTGCTCCAGGATCTCCTCAGCTGTGGTGTCGTAATGAGCCAGGGGGTTGCTTGGATTTCGGTACTGTTTATTTCAACAGAGAACAGCAGGAGTTACTGTGGGAAGTGTAGGTCAAATACCAACCTAGCAATAGCTCCTGATGAGCTTTCCCCAAAGCATGCAACCGCTCCCTCCTCTCCCTGGACTGCAACCCGGCCAGGCCAGGACACAGGTATTCCTTCCTCCTGGTTGTTCACTTTGGGACAGATTTCCAAGGACACTTGGGATTTGGGCACACTGGAAGATTAGCTATGCCCACAAACACTCCCTCTTCAGCACTCGGTGCCCAGTCGGTGTGGGGATGGTGCAGCTGTCCCCGTATGCTGAACTGCCCGGTTTTGTGGGATCTGGAGGGGTTTTTTTAAAGCCCTGGGTGCTGGAGGGAAGACAGTGCCTCGGTGTTTTTGTTAGCGCTTAGATAGAAGCATTTTAACCTTTTCTGATGCCTTGAAAAAGTTGAAACCACAGCCCTACAATACTCCTAAAAAGCTGAGAAAACAACAAGAAACCCCTCCTCAAAAGCTATATTAGAAAACTTTTTTCAAGCATCGTATATGTCTCTAATTTTGAGAGCCGCTTTGTCACTTAGAG
>NW_009631580.1:40649-43381 GCF_000690535.1 Cariama cristata | reverse complement strand
GCGGCGCAGGGGGTTAGGTGGCGGGGAGCCGTGGGCCAGCGCAGTCGTCCTCGCTGTGCCGAGGGCTTTACCCCAGGGGTCACACCGGCACAGCACTGACATGGAGCAGCCCCACGTTCACACCCGTAGACCAGGCTGCTTCGGAAAAGCTTATTCAGACATCGAGCTCCCTTTTTCTTAAAAGGAAGGAGCTTCCCTGACTTGGCTGCGCTATAGGGGCTCCCTGCTCGCTATAGGGGTGCCTTCCTGCAGCGGGGTCAGACCGAAGGGAGACAAGACCCGGTGCTGCGGGAACCGCTGGCGCGAACCATCGGTGTTTGCCCTTGACAGCAGGAGGTTTATTTTTGAGGCAGAACAGAGGCTGGTAGCCAGGCATCCAAAGTGATTTTTTTTATTTTTTTTTTTTTTTTTCCCAGGTCAAAGTTAAATCTGAAGCAATTTGAGTCTTTGAATCGTGCAAGAAAAGCCAGCCTCGCCCACATCCAGGCTTTGGCAGAAGTGTTGCAGGTTTGGAAGTGTCCCTTATTTTGTTTCTGTCACCTCGTGCTTTACAGAGGAGCGATTAAGTTTCAAACGCTGTAAAACGCTGACGAAATCTGCCTCCGTTGCCAGTGTGAACGAAGCCCCCAGACACAGGCACGCTTGGAGCACACACCATAAACCGTGTTTGGACAGAGAGTCGGTGGAGGAACGGCATTTACCTGGTCCAGGATGTGAGAGTTCGGGATTTCACTTTTCAGCTTCCAGGCAACACGGATGTTAGACTCGGGGGCATCAAAGCGGGTGCATGGAGTCCTCACAATTTCAACACCCAGCGCCTTCAGAATATCGACCTTTGGGAGGGAAAAGAGTAGATGTAAGGCTCCTGATCCCACGTAGCGACGGTAATCCGAACCTGCGGGCTCATGGCCGCGTCAGCTGCCAGAGGAGCTTTGCAGGCAAGAGACATTTAGCATTTGGAGATACAATGTCCCGTTCTCGGTTACGCTATCTCTGACATCCCCCTGGCACCCAGGGCCTCCTGCCTGAAGCTGGCACACGGATTCAAGCCTGGCCTTGTGCCCTGTCCTACCGGGAGGGCAGGTTGGGGACACGGCAGAGGGAGGTGACGCGGTGCTGCTCCTCGGTGCCTGGGGAAAGGGGCAGAGGGAACCGGGGTGGGGAGCAGCATCTCCTGGGTGCTGTGGTCTGAGCCCCTCCATGCAAGGAGGGGGTCTTAAAGCTGTCTTTGCCCCATGGCCCTTCTCTCCCCTCACCAAGCATGGGGAAGGAGCAACTACAAATGAGCCCTAGGGTAATAATCTGCTGGGAGATGCGGTGGTTGGGGGAAGAGGGGTCAAAAGAGAAGGGTGGGTGAGTGTCGGGGTGCCTGGAGATGAAGCCCATGGCAGCTGGAGGTGCCATCTGATCCAGGCTGAGCTTAAGTAAGATTTAGGTTGAAATGGGGGTGGTGCTTTGGAGAAGGGTTCAGGTTTGAGCCAAGTCAGGGTCCAGGTCTGACTTCACTGGCATGAGTTCAGCTGAGCAATTTGTGCGACTTTTGCCTCGCCAAAGCGGAGATTTCTGCCATCTCCGGGACGGCAGTTTTACCTGACCATCACCCCTCGTGCAAGCGACTTGACTTCCACCATCTCCAGAAAGCAGTTCAGACAATCATCAGTGTCTCCAGGTTAAAGAAAACCGTAGAGACACAGAGAGACCAAGTGACGCGTCCGATGTCCGAAGTTAGCAGGACCTGCCTGCCTCTCCTCCCCTCCATCCAGCCCTTGCCCTCGCACACACCAGGTATTGCTCCATTTCTCTGCAGCCACGCACCGTGTTTGGCTAACATATGACCCCGGCAGCACCGCTGACGCTAGATAACCAGCCAGAAGATCACAGTGTGCTTTCCCCTCCCCGTCCCTCCAAGAGGAAACTTTCTGACTAACCACAAAGCTATGTCAGTGTGTGCGGCAAGGCTCGTTACCCTCTAAAGGAGAGAGCACTCCGTCCCTAGAAAGGGAGAGGCAGAAAGAGATGAGGAAGGAGATGTTCCCCAGCTGCGGGGCAATACCGTACAGAGCTCTGACCTTCTCCATGCTCATTTTCTCCGGCAAGACAATGATGCAGCGGTAACCTTTCACTGCAGCTACCAGTGCCAGCCCGATTCCTAGGTGGTGGGGAGGAAAGGGAATTGGTTGACAACAGCATTTGGCAAGGCCGACCGACGGGTGTTGCTTCCTACGTTCCTCTCTCCCTCCGGTGAACGTAACCTAGAAATGTTCACCGAGGAGCTAGAGGCGAGGGCATCCTCCGCGAGCCTCTGGGGATGTGCCCGGAGCAGCAGGGAGCACGGCAGGACACGCTAACAGGGAGCCGAGCTGCAGCCGACCCCTGCGTGCAAGAGGGGTATTAGCGTGGCACGGAGCGAGTGGCAAGGATGGGGAGCGCTTTTCACCTCTCACCGAGGTTCAGACCTCTCCCTTTGTTTTCCGAAACAGAGGAGAGGGGTGATTTTGCTACAGGAGTGCCTTCTCCTTCTCCTAAAATGCTCTCAGTTGTGGGGGGACACTGACACAAAGCTGCACAGGTCACCCCGTGGCGAGCAGGCAAAGGGAACCTCTGCTCCGGTTTCACTGGGGGTGATGGATGGAGCCAGCTGCTCCCCAGCTAGAGGAGGAAGGTGAGGATGGAGCAGCGCGTCCCGGCGAGAGGGAACGTGATGCTGCCCCGACTGCCCCGGGAGCCAGCAC
>NW_009631580.1:40063-40618 GCF_000690535.1 Cariama cristata | reverse complement strand
GCGTGCCCGGGGAGCCAGCACCCGCGGCTTGGGGAACAGCCCTGGGGTCACACGGGTCCCCTCGTCCCCATGGCTGGGGGGTGCCTGGGGCAAGGCGGCCAGTAAGGAGCCAAATTCCTAGAGATGAGCCCCGTTCTGCATGGCTAGTGAGGGGGAGGCAGGGAACGTAGCGAGGGACATGGCCTCAACTCCGTCCAGAGCACCCTGACAGCCTCCGCTGTGCCCTTTTGCGGAAAGCATGCTGTGCACACACGCGTGTCCCTGCCGTGACGGGGATGCTGGTGCCGGGAGCAGCGAAGGGACATGGAAACTTGCACTGCTGGTGTGCAGGCTGCAAAATAAGGGGGGAGGCTCCTCTGTTGTCCCCCTTCATCTCGTACCCCACCATAATCTAGTGCCTGAGCAGGATGACAGTGACAAGGAAAAAAAAAAAAAATGGACGATTTATCTTCCAGCCCATCAGGGAAATGCTCTCTGGGAACCTCTGAATATTCAAGAGCTTCCCAGCCTGAGAACACCCAGAGTTGTCTCAGCTCCTCCAGCTCCTGAGGCTGT
>NW_009631580.1:29524-40032 GCF_000690535.1 Cariama cristata | reverse complement strand
CGAGTGTAGCCGCCGGGCACTTCTGTACAGACTTGGGACCCTCGAAGGCCCTCGGGAATTTCAGCAAAGAGGCACCTCAGCAGCCCAGGTTGCCCATGGCCACCGGGCGGGGAGCCAAGGGGAGGATGGAGCCAGAGCTGTGGGGCCCCAAGCTGACCTTGTAACTGCAAGTGCAACAGCTCCTCAAATCCCTGCCCCTCCCACAGCCCCTCCAAAACGCCACCCTGCCCGGTACCCTGGCGGAGGGAGCATCCCTGCCCTTCCCACCTGTGTTTCCTGAAGTGGGTTCAATCAGCGTGTCTCCTGGTTTTATAATCCCAGCTCGCTCTGCATCTTCCACCATCCTCAGGCTGATGCGGTCCTTCACACTGCCTCCTGCGTTGAAGTACTCGCATTTTGCCACTGGAAACGACAGGGAAGGCTCCATCACGGGACAAGCTGCAACCGGGAGCACCAGCTCCTTCCTCCCCCAGCCCTCGCTGCAGTCATTTGAGGTCACCCATTCCTCCCCTGCAGGGTGGTCCTTTGCTCAGGGGAGTGCACCCACCATCTGCTTACAGGGTGTCATGGGGCTACCCATCAGCATACCTGCCCGTAGCCCAGCTTTCCCTGGGAGCAGCATCTCCCAGCTACATGGTCCTCCATCTACCTGCAACACCCTGAAGGCAGGAGGCAGGCCTGGGAAGTCCAGGATGGGTTTAAAATCAACTGGACATACAGCGATAGCTGGGTGGAAGGTCCCACACTGGTAGGATACACCTTGCTGCCCTGCCTTCAGGACTCTTCTCTGAGCAAGGCACTGTCAGGGCTAACAGCAAGGTCTCACCGTCTTTCCCGGGACACGCTAGTTATTAATAAGGATCTAAAAAGGTGCCCTTCTGTGGGGATGATCTGTAGTCCTGAATGAGGTGCCACAAAGAAGGACAAACAATAGAAAGAGCACTTTCAAGTGCCAGACAGAATTATCGTTTCTTCGCTGAGCTACCAAAAAAACAACTAACGGAGACTTTCCAAGGCACGCTCAAACCGCAAGGCACACCTCGGTTCCTAATCAGGCCCTCCACACTGCTAACCCTCAGGGCAGGACTCTTCTTACCAAGGTTTTGATGAGCTTCTACATCTGAACTAATGGTCCTGAGCTCTGTTTTACGGACAACAGGGAGAAATGGGTACTTTCGGGGTGTCATTCACTTCATCCTAGCAGAGACAGCTACTTGAGGCTGAAAAATCAACCCGATACCTGAGTAGCCAGAACGAGGAAAGAAAATCTTGTACTCATCATTACATTTTATAAGGCAAAGCGAAAATCAACCCGATACCTGAGTAGCCAGAATGAGGAAAGAAAATCTTGTACTCATCGTTACATTTTATAAGGCAAAGCACCAAACCTCCAGTTACACAGAGATCCCTGGAGGCACGGAGATTACAAAGCAATCCCATCCAACCGCACCTGCTTTCTTGACAGGGCAGTGCTGCCAGCATCCCTGTGTTTGCTTGGTAAGAGGCTCTGTGCTACCTGAAACTCAGGGAGGACCATGTAGCTGCTCTGCCTGTCCTGCTCTCCTTCCCCTCCTGCGCCAGGGGAGGAAGACTCCATCCCAGCAAACAGGGTCTCCCCAGCTTCCCCGCTGCTGCTTGCACCAAATCCTCCCGTGCCCCTAAGGCACCCCAGCAAGACACCCTCCAAGGGACAGACTGCTTCAGAGGTGGACCGGTCATTGCAGACCTGTCCTCCCACCTCCACCACCTCTGTTCCATGGTCCCCTTCCATCCCCTGAGGTCTTATTCTGGGAAGTGAGAGGCAGTGCAATGTAGAGGTTGCAGGGGTCGAGCCCCAAAGATCCCGGATCCTGAGAAGGGATCTGGTGGAAGAGCACAGCACGGTTCCTGTGGCCGTGTGCCGGGGGATGCTGGCTGCCGTGCGGATTCCCAGCTGCCAAACAGGACTGCAAGGTCCCGCTGTGCCATTTTATTGAGTGTGAGCGCTCATCAAGGCTCTCCTTCTCACCCAGCTATGTGACACTCATGAATCTTACTGCCCCTGAGATGTCTGCCTTTCTGCCCAGTTTGGCTGAAATTAATTCATAGGGTTAAAAGTTATAGGAAAGGAGACTGAAAAGTCCGTATGCACAGAAGTAGCCTAATCTTACCATCTTTTTGTCTGTAGGGGACCAGGCTAAAACCAACCCTTAGATGAGATAGCACCAGCACGATGCTAACATCCCCTCGGGGGGGTGACTTAGGTCCTGCTGGAAAACCTGGCCCCACAGCCAGCGCCTTGGCCTGGCCTTTGGCACCAGGGTCTGGCACGCGTGTCACTGACAAACCCAGCTGTCTGCGGCCCCCGCTGCTCTGCCTGGGGCCGCCTTTTGGGAAGATTTCCCCAGGGAAGCTGTCGGTGCCCCCAGGATGGCGATGCAGCAGACCGCAGTGCCTGGCTCGGCTCCAGGGCAGAGCAGAGTCCCCACTGCGTGGGAGCTCTGCCGGGCAGGCAGGGGCTACGCTGGTGGCTGTCCCCTGAGCTGCTCCCTCTGCCCACGCAGGCTGTGGGAAGAATCCCACCGTGCCCTTAGCTCCCTAATTGCCACCATGTTTCGGGGAGACTCGGCCAGTCTCTCTTGTGCATGTCGTGTGCTACCCCGGGGGCTGCGGCATCCCTGCCCGCTACCATGATGCCATGCACCCATCCCCAAATTCAGCCCAGCTCTGCTCTGAGCTTATGCTGCAGTTATTTGGGAGGAGAGATGCCTCTGCTACCGTTAGCCACCTGCTCATTGCAGCTTGAAACCACCCTGTTTGGTCCGACAAAGGACTGTGGTGTAACCCAACAGGCGGGGGTACCCAACACGTACGTGCCACATCTGGCCCTCCCCATCTGTGCTTGCTCTCCACAGAGCCTCTTCTGAAGCCCCCCCCCTCCAACACCGCCCCTCACCCTCACCTCGTGGCACGGAAAAACCTGGTGGAAAGGGGACACTCACAGAGCTCACACTTGAGCCCATAGGACTTCCCAATCTTGTTGACTCGGACCATTGGGGTACAGCCAATTTTCTTCAGGATGTTGGGCAAGATCTTTGTTTCTTCTGGCCTGAAATAATGCAGAAAAAAACCAGAAATATGTCAAATCAAAGCAAGAGTTGTGCAACGTGAACCAAGATACAATCTGAGGGAGGTTTCAGCAACTTTAGCAAGGCCACCGAGAGACACCCCAGCTCCAAGAAAAAAGGTCCCCATTGACAATTAATGGCAACAAGAGCTAGTCACGGTTTTCCGTCACTCTTACAATGAGTTATTAATTCTTTCGCATAAAAAATAAGGTAATTAATTTTCAGGGCTGTTCTGAAATGTCTTGTTATAGGCCAGGCCTATAACTAAGTGAAGTGAGAAGAGTTGACAAGCCTTGGGATTTTATGTAGTGGGTGCGAAAGGCAGAAGGTGATGTACAGTGCAAGGGTCCTCCTCTTCGCTCCATCCTACCCGGCACCACCTCTGCTTTTCGCGTTTTCAGCTATCGCTGGGCCAACTGTTGCTTGCCTGGCCAGGACTTCCAGACTCGCAAGGGTGGCACCAAGCCACCAGAAAGGCCCAAGCCACAGAGGACTCTGGAGGGGTTTTTTTGCAAATAATTAAACCGAGCTCTTGAATCAGTGCAACCCAGCCTCTCGGTTTTGCTAGTCTTGGCAGAAGCCAAGAACCACGTCACAGCAATTGCAACCAGAAAGAAAAAGTCTTATTTGCCCAACACGCAACCAAACACATCTTGCCACACAGCCAGGGAACTCGTGTCCTTGAACTTTTTAAAAGATGGAGGGAAAAGATTGACCAGGTCTGGGTTTGTTGGAGTCACAAACGTATTGCCCCTGGTTGAGAGCCAGCACATCTCTCTTGGAGTGGGGTGGCAAAGCCCCACTCCCTCACCGCTCAGCTCTCCTTTGCACAGTTCTTGCCTGCTATCATCCTTTGAACCTTGAACCCAAGTTATCCTTGTCTGCTATCACAGCCAAGCAGATGGCTGCCTGCTGACAGAAAGTCCATATGGTGCAGGGATGACATGCTGATTTACTTAAAGACACACACACCTCCCTCCAGGTTTTGCAAGCGTGATATAAACACGTCTTGCTTCGCAGGAGTACAGGGGTAGTGGTTTAGTGCAGGTCTTTGCTATCAAAAAGAGCCAGCCTCCTTAATCTCAAGCCCAGAAATGATGGAGTATTACGTGTGTGCTGTTACCTCTCCCTCCATGGAAAGTGTTACCACCCACATCGCAACCTCCATTGAGTGCTGGTAAAGGTGAGGCAATAACTCAATAAATGAGCTTTCCCCACAGCTGCACCCATTTTCCATCTGCTCTAAAAGCCACCGAAACGCTCAGGGATTTCAGTGGGGCTGAGTCATGGCACGAGGAGACTCCAGCTCCTTCAGACGGCGTTTAACTAAAGCCTGCCTTTCAAGAAAGTGGCCTGCGTATTACGTTAGATTGCAGAAAGTCAGCTCGAGAGGAGAAAGCAAGGCCGTTTAGTTCCCTTCCGCTAGTAATTGTGGTAAACGAGATGCTACCACGCCTTCTGATGCCCAGCAAGGTGTGATGTGCCATGGCAAGGTGCTGTGCAGCTCCGGTGTCGGCAGCGGCGGAGCCTGGCGAGGGGATGGGGAAAGCGAAGGCAACCTGTGCTGCCCGGCATGCCGGGACGGCCAAGGTGGGAACCAGAAACTGGACTGCTCTTTTGTGTCACCGCCAGCTGCCGTCCCCTGAAAAGAATAGCCTTTCTCTCATTCTGGGGCAAATTTTTTTTGCAGTTCCTGTCAAATTCCTTTCCTAATCACTACTCTATTTTACTACAAAAAGAATAGTAGCATGAACATGGGGAAGTTCAGGCTAGAAATGAGGAGGGGTTTCTTCACACAAAGGGTTGTTGGGCATTGGGATGGGCTGCCCAGGGAGGTGGTGGAGTCCCCATCCCTGGAGGTGTTTAAGAAAAGACTGGACGTGGCACTTAGTGCCGTGGTCTGGTTGACATGGGGGTGTTAGGGCAAAGGTTGGACTCGATGATCCCAGAGGTCTCTTCCAACCAAACCGATTCTGCGATTCTGTCGGCTTCCTTCCCCAGCCACGTGAGCTCTCTGCGTGTGCCTGAAGGCAGGGGCTCCACGGGGTTACAAGGATCTGTGGCAAACGCCTTCCATGCTCCTAAAGGATGTGGTGGGGACACTCTAGTCCTGCCGCTGCTGGTGTCAGTTCAGGATTGCAGTGGACCAGGCTGGTTTTTCTCCAAGATTCCTGCTTTTTACTCATGGCAAGTTATTCCATAAGATGTCCAGGGGAAAAACAGTCCTGGCAAACCAAGTGATGATTGCTGAGGTTACAGTGGGTCCAAATTGGCTCAAACAATATCAGAACTAGTCAACCTCTCTGTCTTTGGAAAAGTCTAAATAATTAATATTCTTGATTAAAATAACATCTTGCCTTCTCCCTCCACCTCCATCCTCTACTTCTACCCCCAAAACTCAATCAGGTTTCACAGGGGAATCTCAGAAAATCCAGACATTTTTGCTACATCGGCTGCCATCTGTGGTTTACCCAGGGCAGAGAAACCAAACAACGCCCTGCACACGCAGCTGCAAAGTAAAAGAAACGGTGCGACGTGGCCCGGTGTATTTTCTTCCCTGCTATACACTGGGTTATGTTTCCGTCCCTGCCCCAGTGCTGCTGCACGGATCCTCCCTCCTTCACGGGCCAGACCCAGAGCCTGTTCTGGGTTTCATAGATGCCGGTGGCTGAGCTCTGGCCGTGTCCTGCCTGGCAAGCGGTACGGAGCTCCTCCGGCTGGCAGGCATCCATCCAGAGCACTGCTGCACCTCCCATGGGCTCTGGTTCCTCACGTGCTGGAGTTGAATTAATGTTTTACATCTTTGGCACAGCAGGGACGTGTCCGCAGCTCCTCTGACATTTATAGGACAGCCTTGTCTTTAATAGCTTGTCTGGGTCTGGTTTGCTGGGCCATTAAAGCACCTCTTGTTGAGTCTAGACTGGGCACTTTGGCAGGCTTACCTCTCTCTGGGAGGAAACCGGCTGCTCGGAGGACAAGAACCGCTCGTAGCGATCACTTTTTGCTTTGCACTGTGCTCTTGGATTGCTTACACAGAGTGGGCAACCTCTGCATGGGCCACTTTCTACTTATTGAAAAGGCCAGGTCCAGGTAATGCATTTTCATCAAGGTCTCTTAGTCATCGGTAAAGACGTTGCTGGTACTTGGAAATCTTAGTACGCACAGCTTCGGGCTGTTGGAATGAACAAGGGCAGCCAGACCGCAGCCCTTCGGATGACGACTGCGTGGCTGTAACCGACGGTGCTGTACGAGGGGATGGGTACAACCGCTTTGGGGTGTACGCATGCGTTGTGCTACAGCCAGGAGAGCCTTTACTGCTTCTCCTCGAGTGCCTGGCACCTGGGAGTGCCTTCACTTCTGCTGCGCAACACCAGACTGCACGGTGTCCACTTAGCAGAAGTCTACAAGTCCCTGCTTGAAATCTATCGCTGAAACATAATTTTTCTAAAATAAGACACCCCAAACTAGCAGGTGGTTTCAAACGTGTACTGGAAAACACTTGAGCTGAGCCTCAAGCCAGCCGCATCTTTCTGCAAGATTAAAGGGAATGAGAAAATTTTTCCTGGAGAGGAGATACTAGGTGGGTTTTGCCTTCTGGAAAATAACCTACCATTAATGTAACTTATTGTCAAACTACTGACTTCTGTTCATCACCATCCTGGTGTAACAATAGTACTTCATCTTCAGAAAAAGACACTGAGCCGTCTGCGCTCCGAAATAACCAGCAGGAGAGAATTACTTACAAGGGCACACAGGAGTGTGGAGACTTGGTGGCAGGCGTTGCAGCTGTCCACGTGCACTTACTGGGCAAGTTGGGAAGAATCCACGTGCTGTCGGCTTTGCTCTCCTGACTTCCCACGCAACTGCCGTTCACGAGCAGACACGTCTTGGTCAGCTCCTGTGTTGTGGAAATAGAGACCCACGGTTACCTGCGAGGAAAAGCGGGCAGGCAGGCACCTGGGCAATCATTGTCGAAGGCAAGAAATGACATTTGGGGGTGAAGGCAGGGTGTCCAGCCTGCACGGAGCATCCTTAATGGCATTTCAAATACCCCAATTCTAACAGGTCCATAAATTTGCTCTTTTGGTGTGGTATACCAGACCATGTACATGGTAAACCATCATCTAGCCAGCATCTCCAGTAAATCTTTCCCTGCTCTAATGTACATTGAAGCATCCACTCCACTAGAAAATTTGGTGCTCTGTATTTAATTATTTGGTCAAGAGCAGTATTTTTCACCCTAGCAGTGAAGAAACTGCAGCAAAGTCTACCCAGCAACCATTGGAGAATACTTGTACTGGATGGTAGTGGGCCTCAAAGGGCCAGAGGACATCTCTACTCTGGCTTCGGAGTGTATTAAAAGTGAAAAAAGAGAATTGATGGTAGAAACAAAACAGCAGGGAAGGGCAGCAAAGGTGCTCAGGGGTACAGAGCAAGTTGTGAAACAGCTTAAATAGAGGAGGATTCATCAGCCTGGCAATGACAGAGGTGGCTGCTCCCGGGGGATCCGGAGAAGGTGACCGAGAAACGGGTTTTTTTGTTTCTCAGCATCAAATAATAAGGCAAAACGGAATTATCAGGAGCAACTATAGGAGCAGAGCAGGTAGGAGTGGAATCAGACAAGGGTTAATCAAGTTTGCAAAGGTCGAGTTCATTCTCGGCGTTTAAAGGCGCTGGCCCTAATGGTACCTGCGCTCCGTGAACATGCCCAGCTGCTGTGCCGCTCTCTCTGCATCGCTGGTGCGCACACAGAGAAAAGGGGGGCTCCGGTTTTACAGTTTATTCTTGGCATCTGCTACCGGCCAGCAGCAGAAACAAAGGTTACATGGAGCTTTGGTGTGCCCCTCTCTGCAATTCATCGGCCACCCTTCTGTGCTACGGCAACCAGCCGCAGGGAGAAAAGACACACGATTTTGATAACTGGAAGTTTCTTTTCGGGCTTGTTCACAGAATGAATTTGCCTTGATTTGGCCTTTGTTGAATAAAGGAGCCTTGCAGCTCAGTAGGGTGATGGTCGGAGACTTGTGTCCTACTTCGACCGATGATGAAAGCTGGCATTAACCTGCTTGTTGTAGCGTGGCCTGCCCCACCACGGTGGTGCATTTTGCAATTAGAGCAAGTGTAAGGCTCTCGTTCGCTTCGCTGTAGCAGAAATTCTCAAGGGCATGCTGTTGGACCTTCCTCCTACATTCCACTGCAGATTGAGAACCAAGACTTAATTTTGAAATGTGACAGAACCAAACCAGTGACACAAAGAAGCAATACCTCATTTCTAAAGGCAGAAGACTGCCTGCAGAAGGACCCAGGCCTGTTGCCACGGGGAGGGGAGGTCGGAAATTCACTCCGGCTACTGCCCCGGGGAGGGAACTCGGGCCACTGACAGGAGGATGCTGGAGCCAACATGGGCAGCACAGAGAGCGGAGGGAGAGGTTTGCGGAGCATCATCTTCATCCCAGGCCATAAAGTCACCGCTCTGCCCATCCCAGACACCCGGGCTGCTCGCAGCGCCTGGGAAGCCCACTAACTCCCAACGGTCCGGCAAGGAGCCGGCACACTTGTGCCTGGGCCCTCGTTATCTCTTCAGTTCAGGTGTGGGCTGCCCCCAGAGAAGGGCAACGAAGGTGGGGAAGGGTCTGGAGCACAAGTCTGGTGGGGAGCGGCTGAGGGAGCTGGGGGCGTTTGGTCTGGAGAAGAGGAGGCTGAGGGGAGACCTGATCACTCTCTACAACCACCTGAAAGGAGGGGGTAGCCAGGTGGGGGTCGGTCTCTTCTCCCAGACAACCAGTGACAGGACAAGAGGAAATGGCCTCAAGTTGCGCCAAGGGAGGTTTAGATTGGATGTTAGGAAGAATTTCTTCACCAAAAGCATTGTCAGGCACTGGCACAGGCTGCCCAGGGCAGTGGTGGAGTCCCCATCCCTAGAGGTGTTTAAAAGACATGTAGACGTGGTGCACAGGGACATGGTTTAGTGGTGGGCTTGGCCGTGCTAGGTTTATGGTTGGACTGGATGATCTTAAAGGTCCTTTCCAACCTAAACCATTCTATGATTCTAATTAATTTGTGGCTCAACATGTGAGCCCAAGGGCTGCCTTAATTACCATTTCTGCCATCCTCCTTCTGCTCGCTTGCTCGTTTCACCCACTAGGCAGGAGGTTCTTTGAAGCAGCGCGGCAGGACGACGCGGGGTCAGTGCCTGCCCTGCTTTCCCGGGGGTTTCCCCACTGGCCGGGAGGATGGGGCTGCGGTTCGCTCCCTGAGTGTCGGGCTGTCCCTGAAACACAGAAATACACCACGCCATTATTCTAGCAACAGCAGTGAGCTTCCTTCTCAGCCAGAGGCCCCAGGCCACCTCTGAAGATGGAGGTCAACAGCCTGGTGTCGCTGCCGGGCCCCACGACCAAAGCTTGAAGCCGGATGGCAGCGAGGAGACACCGGGCCACCTCCACGTCAGGTGCTGAGCTGCCTTTTCTCCTCTGGAGACACCAACCCCAGCCTCACAAGTAGTGAGAGACCATGAGGGTGCAGGGCGGTCAAGCCAAAACGGCTCGGACCTTGCAGCTGACAAAAACTCTCCTGGCAAATTTTGCCTCCCGGTGCTCTTCCCCACCAGTGCCAAACCTGTTGCTTCTTGGGAAGGATTAAAGGAAAAAAAAAAAAAGAAGTTCATTTCATTGCCAGCCAGGATTTGTGCTGGCCTTGAGTGTATCTCCCCCAGCAAATCCTTGTTTACCTAATGAATTAACTGGGAAGGAGCAAAAGTCACTTGTGATTAAAGAAGAGATAAGCCTCAGTGTATCAGAGACAGTCAGCATGCTTTCACAACTGAGGTCACCTGTTGGTAAACTAGATTTTACAAGTATTTTTTTTTTCTTTTTTTTTTTTTCCTAGTGATGCCGATCTCGACCATTTTGCAGTGGGGAGGAAAGAGAGGAGAGGCAAGGAGCTGAAATTATTCGAGCTGCTTTTGTGGGTCGTTTCCCTCTTTGCCGGTGCGTGACTCCCTGCCCGAGTGGGTGCCGGCCCTGAGGGACACTGGTATCGGCTGTGGGGCCCCACGCAAGCCCCCTCTCCCCTCCAGCCCCGGCTGCATGGACGCAATGCCTGTGCCCCTTCTCTTCCCGTGGGGCAGCTCGGGAGAGCTGAAGGAGTGACATGGAGCTGTGCGGATCACCAGAGAGGGTCCCATGCCACTGGTCACCCTCCAGACGGGGGTGTGCACCCCTACTTTAGGGCAGCAGCCCCAGAGCCACTTCATGTTTCAGCTGAGGGTGGGGGGGGCCAACACCACGCGTCCAGCTGCGGAGACAGCTGCCTGCCAAGCCCTGGGTGAAGGTGGGCGACCTCCCCGGGGGCTCAGGAGCACCCCGAGACCCCTCAGGCACCCACCCGGCAACGGCAGCA